>NC_037540.1:8105514-8107564 GCF_001531365.2 Cynara cardunculus var. scolymus
TCTAAGTTACATTTGATCTTAGGTTTTAGATAGTTGTGTTTCCACTTGTTGAGCAAATATTAGGCCTCATTTAATTTGGAAATATTCATTTTATGACCGTTATGTTGGCGAAATTTTGAAAAACATATCTTAGAGTTTTAAACCGTATTGCGACGTTTCCGCAGCTTAAAGAGGAGAAATACAGCGAGTCAGATCCGAGCACCATTTCTCCCGATGACCCAGAGTTGTGGGGCGTGGTATCGGATGTCAGCGCAAGGGCTGCATTTACGGATTCAGGACCTGTCAGGATCCCTAGGTTGCTATGACAGGCGCCAGTTGCAGTTGCAGTTGCAGCAGGACCTCGTGTAGTGCTCGCGATGAGAAGATAGGTTTCATTTAGTTGTAACATATATATATATATATATATATATATATATAGAGAGAGAGAGAGAGAGAGAGAGAGAGAAAAGATTTATTTTGCAAACCACGTTATTTTTACAAACTGTACAAACTTTATTCAACCAATCATAATTTTTCATTTTGTTCATTTTTTTGAAATTATGAGAGGTTGRTTAATCATTTTTATTGTGAAGGGTGTTAATAGTGGTTATTATCATCATCTTCATTATATTAATTTTAGATAAATACATGAAACAATTTCATTAAAATTTCATAAATATCATATGAAATAATTTCATAAYCATATATGAAACAACTTTATCAAAAAAAAAGTATTATATGAAAAAATTTCATAAAAAAATTTCAGAAGATTAAACAATGAAATCGACGAATGAGGGTGATTTGCACGATTTGTACAAGTATGGGTGGTTTGCATTCGTACAAATATTGWTTTTAATCTTTATCACCTAACTTTAATCTATGTTTGCCAATTGTTGAATAATTTCATGTAGATGCGTTGAAATATAAACTGGCGGTCTACGGGCAACAAATGGAGAAAGAATAGAGAAAGAGGGMGGAATTGGAGCTCTCATAGGAGTAGCAAACAGATTATATAACTCAAGAGGCAGAGGAGTTACGTTGGCAAAAGGATTTGACGAAACAGTTCGAAGCTTTCATGGCGCAGTACCATGCCATAAACCCTCCCCCTCCCCCTCCTTCCCAGTCTTAGGATATTATACATTTGTAATACTATAAGACTACTCGTGCAATACAACGAGACACATCTCGATTTTAATGTTCTATTTTAGTGTGTCTTTGTTGATCTATAATATAATATCTTTAATTTATTTTTTTAATTATAATTTATTTTAAGTTTAATAATGAAATAATCTATTTTTTATTTAATAATATAATATTTTATAAAGATAATAATTAAAGATTATGTTAGAACTCAATGATTATCCTAATTATATTTTAGATTTTTTTATATATAGAATGAAATGTTTATCATGTATTTGATATTGTTTATCTACAGTTAGTTACACGAATTCAGATATGGATCTTTAATAAGTTGTACTTACGCACAGTCTACTTGTAATCTTGAGTTTTAAGTATCATGCATTAATAGACAATACTTTATGCATAAAAAATGGTTTTTAAAAGTTTTTGTCAAATATTTTATAATATAGTATAGATAGTTTACTGTTGTTCTTTGGGATATTATCTTTTATAATATAATTTATGATTTTATTGCAATTTATTTTGAAAATCTAGGCAGGTTTATTATACAAGAAATTAGGTTGTTAAATTTTTTTTTTAAAATTAAATAAATTACCGACCAAATTTCCATGGGAAAATGTATATATTTAAATTTTTTTAATATCCGTCGAAAAACCGTGGTAATCCGTGTGAAAACTAGGGCATCGGTAATCGGTCAGTGATTAAGTCCGTCGGTAAACCTGTCGAAAATGCTATTTGTTAGAAATCCGTCGGTGACGTTTTTCCCACGGTGCATTTTCCGGACGGCATTCTACCGACGGATCCCACATTTAGCGATGGTTAGTGACGGTTTTATCCGTCGATACTCCTTTGTTTTGTACTGCGAGGACTCTTAAGAATTATAAAAAGAAACAGATTAATCTCCGCCACTTGGTACGAAGCATCATACATA
>NC_037540.1:8108543-8130514 GCF_001531365.2 Cynara cardunculus var. scolymus
GAGGGAAAGTTCATATTTTACACGGCTCTCATGAGAGAGCTTGAAATTCATGAGATTGGCACTTGTTGGGATCGAACAAAATTCTTAAGAGACACTTTATTTAATATGTTGGGTGCAGGAAAAGAGACCACGAGCAGTGCTCTCTGTTGGTTCTTTTATATGCTTGCGGAAAACCCAAGCGTGGAAGATAAGATTCTGGAAGAGATTCACAAACATTTGGAGGTAAAAGTGGGTGAGAGATGGAAAGCAGAAGAGTTAAATGACATGGTTTACCTTCAAGGAGCATTATGTGAATCTTTAAGGCTTTTTCCTCCTGTTCCATTTAACCACAAATCTCCATTACAACCAGACATCCTTCCAAGTGGCCACAAAGTGGATCAAAACACCAAAATCATTCTTTGTATGTATTCCATGGGAAGGATGAAATCAGTATGGGGTGAGGACTGTATGGAGTTTAAGCCCGAAAGGTGGATTACGAAGAGTGGAGGAATCAAACATGAGGCAACTTACAAATTCGCAACATTTAATGCTGGTCCAAGAACATGTGTGGGTAAGAACATGGCTTTATCTCAGATGAAGATAGTGGCTACTGCGCTCATTTACCATTATCATATTGAGGTGGTAGAAGGTCATCGCGTACTTCCAGCGGGTTCTATGGTGCTTCAGATGAAGCATGGTCTCAAGGTGAGTTTAATTAAAAGAAGTCAAAACATGAACTAAGATTTGAGTTTCGGTGTTTCATTTAATAAAATCACCATGAACATGAAAGCATGCATGCATGCATGTTGAAATAAGTATGGAAGTAATATGAGGTGATATTGTAATTGCATGTTTCGTTGCTTTTTCATTAATAAATTGTTATTTGTTTGGTGTGTAAAATATTAAATTGTCAAAAATTGTTGAAATTACCACTTTATCCTTATCGTTTATATTTCAAAAAAATTTTCTTTAACATTTAACAAGCAATAGTATTCCTATTAGTTATGGTAACAATGGTTGTTCTTTCACCATTGCTTACCACTTCAACCGAAAGCACCACTACCTCCAAATTGACATTGTTAACATAAGGTAAGGTGCTCTATGATTAGTTTGAGTTTGGCTCCAAAGGTTAAAAGTGTCTGGAGGTCTCAGGTTCAAATCCAAGAAGAAACAAAAATCCCCTTGTGGTCACGAAGGTTCAAAATGTTGTAATTCCGGGCTACCTGCAAAACAAGTGGTCGTACTGGGATTAGTCGGATCGCATAGCGGGTTGGATACCCAGGTTAATAAAAAAACATAAGTAATAGATACCATCATCGTCATTATCACACCAACAAATTTATGCAAATATGTATCCAAAACAAAAAGTGCAGATCTCATATTATCTAGATCGAAACCCCTCAATCAAAATGAATCGAGTATCCAAAATCAAAAAAACCCAAACCTGATCGATATAAGTAACCATATTAAAAAAAAACCCTAAATCGATCTATACAAGTATCAAAATCAAAAATTTAACCCTAAATAAAAACCGTAAATTGATCAAGAAAAAGCTTACTTAATGACCAAAATTTTAGTGACTATTTAGATTTTAGTATGACGTTAGAGACGATTATAAAGGTCTTCAATTAATGTTGGTTACTAATATGAATTTTAGTGACCAAAATTAAATGTGGTCACTAATTCTCAAGATTTTTTTATCACTTTGGGTTTCACAAAAAGTAGTGATTATTAGATTGAAGGGATTAATGACTAAAAAATGGTATTCACTTAAATTGAATATGTTAATGATCAAAAATAATAGTCACTAAGTGGTATTCATTTGTTATAGAATTGTAGCGAGATGGAAAAATGATCACTAAATTGAAAGTGTTACTGACCAACAAAAGGTAGTCACGAAAAGTGATATTCATTAATCGTAGAGTTGGAAGAGTTAGTGATCAAAATGGTGCTCACTAAATTGAACGCGACAAAAAACTAGTGGTCACTAAACACAATTCATTAGTTGTAGGATTGTCTAGAGTTGGATAGGTTAGTGATAAAAAAAAAGGTGGTTATTAATTAAATATGTTAGTGACCAAAAAATAATGGTCACTAAATAATATATATATATATATATATATATATATATATATATATATATTATAAAGGAGAAACCATGTGGTTTTTCTCTTAAAAGTTAAAAACTCAATTATCTTTTTTCTCTTTCATCCTCTTTTAACCATTTTTTGTTTTAATTTTCCACTTTAATTTCCCATCAACATTAATTATTAATTTATGTTTGTAATTAACGTCGTTCCCTTCGTCCCTTAACTCCTCACCATCTCCCAATCGTTTCATTTTTCTTGAGCTTATGGTTTTCTCCATATATCTAATCGAATTCTTTTACAACCTTCATGTTTTATTGAGTTTGTATGTATTATGTCGTTTCACTTTTGTATAATTTTCTTCTGACTTATATGTACCGCTGTTCATCCAACATAAATTTTGTAGATAACATCATCGTGAATTTGTAAAACTTTTTAGTTTTCAATTCTAAATTTTTTTCATTCAAAAGGATGTCGATGATAATTGTGCACGGGATTATAAGTTGATGGCTATTCCAATAAAATAATAGTATGCAATGTAAAAGTTTCCAATAAGGGTATAATTTAATGTACGTTCTCTTAGTTATTTTGAGGTTAAAATATTTATTTATTTTCTAATATTTAAAAACCTCTGAGGTAGCTCAATTGCACCTCAGAGTTCGTTTTTTAAGATGTGTTTAGTACAAGTGACGTAATACAATGGAACATAATGTGGATTATGATTTTACGGTTGACAGAATTTTTATATGAAGTAGAGCAAAGTGGAACAGACGTGTTTTATCTCATGGAATAAGGTGAAACAAAAAATATTTTACCAATATAACCTCAAAATAAAACTCAATTTGTTTTTATGTTTTTTGAACTTGCTTTTAGTGTCTTTTAAATATTATTTTTATACGATTTCTATATTTTGGTTAATTTATGTAATTTGTTAAAAATTAATAATAAAAAAAATCAGATAGAAAAGGTATAAAATAAAAATTGAGAACTATATAAACTTTTTATTTTTATGTCATTTTAATCGTCTTGTTCAAAACTTTCTATTAGTATATTTTGTTATAAAAAAATTATTTTATTTTTATTTAATAAATTATATAAATTAACCAAAATGTATAAAAATATATACAACTCATTAATTAGGTATAAACTGGTCATTTTATTTGTTTTGTCATTATCAATTCTATCCTACCAGCCCAAGGACCGTGCAGTGATTTATCAAGCACAATCCCCTTTAACCAGATGAGAATAATAAGATGCAACTTTGGTACAAAATAACTAATAAACATGCAATATATGCATTGTTGTCAAAGAGCTAATCACTAATTCGCTAAAATATTCAGATCATCCTCATTTACTCCCTATATCTATATAAACCTCCTTCTGGGGTGCCTCATCCGTCCAGTCACGTTTGTCGTTTACCAAAGGCTCTCAATGGTCTCAAAGAGGCACCTAGAGTCTGGTTTGAAAAATTCAGCACAACTATCCAATCCTTGAGTTTTATCGCCACGGCAAATGCAACAAATAAACTCACACCCCCTCCTCACCTATGGTGAGGTTTGAACCCTGACCTCCTAAAAGGCCAAGGGCTACGATACCGCTAGGCCAAAGACCCTTTATTGACTATTTTGACTATAAAAATGTTATTGTGGCCTGTATACACTAAATAATAATGTGGGTGGAGGTCCATGAGTGGATCTAATGGGTCCTTTCGGGATGAAGAGAGGTTAAACTAAATGATATATCTTTTACTCCATGCTTATATATTGGTCGAGTACTGCTCCTATATGTCCTTAACTTATGGTTCTTGGAAACGAAGTTGTTGTTTATGGAAGTAATCATTTATAGCTGATGTGCTTTTCAGTTCATACATTTGTTATTTACTTGACTTGTAAATCTTTAAAACTGTAAACTGTGCAAGGAAAATGCATACTACTTACCAGGGATGCTGGAATTTATCAACAACACGTGTCTTGATAGGTTAAATACCAGTGCATGGGTACTTCCTCTATGTTTCTGTAATTTTGCTTCTAAAATTCTTGAGTCAATTCCTAGATATTATCCTATTATTCATCCCATCGCTCACAAGTTATGTGAAACTATTATTGGTCTTTACAGTATATGTAATGTGTATCGAGAATAGTAAATCTTTTTAGTTTCTTTCTTGGGTTCTATCTTTGTATTCCTTCAATCATTTGAAGATCTTTTGGATCGACTAATACAATTTTGGGTTTCTGTTAGAAATAGAAGCATAGTCTTCGATAACATTTCATTGTTTCCTGTTAGTAATTATAAATTTGGCGATCATTGAAGCATATGTTTGTATAAGCTCTACAGGATATATGTATCCTCCAAAAGCTTGTGTTGCATATTATAAAGCTTGGTTGGTATATGGTATTCACGTATTTTGTTCAATTTTTTATTTAATATTAAATCGGTACATCAATATATCTCATTTAATATTTATAGGAAATTGTACGAACCTTTATTTAAAAAATCCCTCGAAGGTGGAATTTGGCTAAAAACATGTTAAACGGCTTTGTGCACCTTTGATCAATCTTTATAGAGATGTACTTACTCGGCAAAAGTTCTAATTAGTCCGCTGCTAGGGGTATGAATATGGGCCGTTCAACGCACTATTAATTTTAGAGACAAGAAGTAAGATTTGAATTTTGCAGCCTTTAATGTAATCAAAGCCATGTATCAATAATAAAAGCGAGCCCTTTAAATATCAAGAAAGTAATTGTGTTGTATGTATAGGTTCTGAATAGGAAGACACAAAATCCTTGAGGCAAATTAATGCTTGCTACAAGCTATAATTGTTAGTAAACAACTAAAATTCTTCAGATCGTCATTTTCTGCATCCTACAACATTGCACGAGTAAAGAACTAGTTAATATCCACGGTGGACTCGTTTTCATTGTTCGACTTGGTATACAAAGAGTCTTGAGGGTGTGCATAGTCACGCTAAAGAGATATTCACTAACCATAATGTGATACGAAGATATGAATTGTTTTTATATATGCCCACGTTGTCAACCGAACCAATAATTGCATCAAGGATGTCTCTTTTTTGCAATAGTTTAAGGTTTCATTCTTGAGGATTTAATTGGCCATAATTCTATTTTTTTTATTTATTCAGTAAAAACATTTTTATTATTGCACCTGAAACAAGTGACGGTAATAAGTAACAAACCACTTTAGACTATTAATTTGAAGGTTCATCTGATCTTCCTCACGTAGCCTTAGCATCCATGTTTGACCGATATGGATCCATTTGCATCGCTCACCTTGATGTATGAAGAGTTTGTTTGTTCAATTTTCCACAATTTATTTCATAGTGGTACTGACACGATGAGAACCAAGAACCAAGAACCAAATTAAGGAGGAATTATATAATTGTGTGGTAAAACATTTTGATGGCGGTTATTGGTCCCGTAATGACCAAAGATATGACTGATTTCAATGTCATCAATCCCAATCCTTAAATCGTAATGGCTAAAACATAAATATGAAAGGTTTCAAGTCAAAAAGTAAGCAATATGACCAAATTGTAACCTTCCTAGTAATAAATGATAAGTTATACTATATGAAATTATTAACGTATATTGATTGCAATGAGATTTTTTTTACTTGTAAACTAAAAGGTATTAAATTAATGAGATTAATCATCATCTTCATTATATATATATATATATATATATAGGGGCCTAATCAAATGAGAACTGATTAGGTTGTGGTAACTGTGAGGTCCAATCTCAATCACAAATCAACGGATAAATTAGAAAATTAATAATTATGGTAGTTTGAGTTAAAATTATAACTAGAGGGCATATTAGGTATTTTACATGAACCGGTTTTGTTGTATTATTGCACTGGTAGAGATTTCTCCACCAGGCCGTATTATCTAACCCTTATATTATTTAAAAAAAATATGCATTTTAGGGCAGTATTATTTAGACGGTAAAGGAAGGGAAAATGTGAGATTATCTGCTTGGTTGTTTCTATGTGAAGTCGATCGAGGATTATTTGAAAGTCTGCTTTTGATCTTTATGAAATATGAATTGTTCTGTATTTGAACGTTATTAGCAAAAAGTTTGTTGTAGTTTTCCAAACAGTTGTATAGTTTTGTAAGAAAGAGACCTGATGTGTATTACCAAACTTGAATCTTGTGTTTTGGCTCATTGATTTACAATATGTGGTATTCATATTGGTTTGACAATAGCTAAATATGTGGTGGTGCTTGGGCAATAGCTTGGTATTCAAATTGATTTTGGTTTAAAATTTTCTATAGGACGGTACAACCCGCTAGATCCAATCCTTTCAATTAGTTAGAAAGACGGACTTGAACAATCATTCTCAAAAAAACAAATGGGCGGGATCAGGCTAGACAGCTAAAATTAATGGACGGACTTGGACAATGAAAAAAGAATTCGAGAAGCTCACTCGACCCGTTATATTATTATAGTTCATTAATTTTACATATAATTAATAATTTACTATTTTTTGTTAATTAAGATTTAGAAGTGGTTTTGGGTTGGATTTTCTGTGCTAAGTACCAATTGCTAGGGCTGTAAACGAACCGAACGTTCAGCGAACCGTTCGTGAACCGTTCGGTGGGAAGTTCGTTTATATTCGTTTATTTAATAAATGAACGAACATGAACAAATTTTTTTGTTCGTTTAGTTAAACGAACGAACATGAACAAGAGTCTCGTTCGTTCATTTATGTTCGTGAACGTTCGTTCATTTACCGTTCGTTTACGTTCGTTCATTTATGTTCGTGAACGTTCGTTCATTTACCGTTCGTTTATATTCGTTCGTTTATGTTCGTTTATGTTCGTTTATATATTAAATTTAATATAAAATATTTTATTTATTTACTTTGAATTCAAATAATATTTATTTATGTTCGTTTAACCCGTTCATTTATGTTCGTTTAGCTCGTTCGTTTAGCATGTTAACGAACGAACATAAACGAACACGAACACAGTTGATTTCTAAACGAACGAACACGAACACAAATATTTTCGTTCGTTTACCGTTCGTGTTCGTTCGTTTGTTCGGTTAAGTTAAACGAACGAACATGAACAAGCCTTCGTTCGTGTTCGTTCGGTTCGTTTACAGCCCTACCAATTGCCACCCAGATATATATATATATATATATATATATAATATGTAATATGTTACATAGTACGTGTCGAAGCTCTATCTTGAAATATTAGATGGATAAGTATTTTATAATTGAAAAACCCGGACTTTAAACGTTTAAATCATTGGAAAGAAAATGTTCATACTCCGTGTATTGTAAGACTATTTTTTCATACGTTATATACATTGGTATCTTTTTTTTGTTATTTTGCGTTGGGAAGAAGTTATGTAATTTAAATGATTTTATATAACCTACGACTTTGTATAAGCTTTTTTTTTCAAATTAAGAAAAAGCTCGTTAGCTCGTGGATAAGCCCGGCTTGTTTATAAGGCGGTGCGGGCAAATCCATAAGCCCTTAAAAACGGGCTAGAGTTTGCTATATTACGCCCATCGGACGAAAATTATGTTAAGCCCGATCCAAGTCCACAAACGATCACTTCTACTACCAATGAAACTAAGCTATTGCCACTAAGGGGTGTTTGTTTTCAAAGTAATAAGTTTAATAAGTGGTTAACTTAATTGGTTAAGTTATATTAAAATGTTTGATTTTAAATTAATGCTAAGATATTGACTTAACATGTTAAGTTAGTCATCCTATTTTAATGCATTAAATTAGAACTTTTTATCCAAAATTACCCTTATCCTATAATTTTTAATCGACGTCTCATTAAAAAATAGTTTACTAATTTATATTGTTTTTATTATTTTAAATAATTGAATTTTTTGTCATTTAAAATATTTATTATACAATTCATCTTCATTCAACACTTATATAGACATAAGGTTGAAATTATAATTTATATTATTTAGACTAATTATTAAGACAAAAAAAATAAAATAACAATTTATTTTAATTCATACAGCCAAATTAATGTTTAAAAATAACTTAATAGATACAGCCCTGATAGATGAAAGAATCAGACACTCCTGAGTTTGAAAATCAGGAACATGCATGTATAATGTCCATTATACTTAGGGAATGGCTAAAAATATGGAAACAACTATGACTTCTCTAAGCTATTGCCACCAACTCTAAAAAACAGGAACATACATGAAAAATGTACATTATGTTTAGGGAATGGCTAAAAATATGGAAGCAACTGTGACCGCTCTCTCTAGTGAGTCGGTTAATTCCAAAGCGACCACCTGCAAATGCTTTTATGTTATCGCCATCAAAGCAGTCAAATGCTTAAAATAAAATGAAACCAAAGACAAGAAAAATATTCAAACCATAGAGGGATATTCAAAGCTTCAAAGGGGTTAAATATTCGAAAACCTAATAATCTTACAGGTGCATCGTATGTTATATTACGTATTTTTTTTTATCTATGACTTGCATTAATGTATTGATTAACATATATTTGTTTCACAAAGAATTTGTTTCACAAAGAATTTGTTTCATATGTATTCGTTTCACAATGTGAAACTTTTTAATTGTATTTTTTGTTTCACAGACATATAAAAAATATTCGCATTGCAAGGATTCCAATTTCAAAAGATGGCAACAAAAAATTGTTATTCTACAAGACAACGTTAAAGGAATCCAACACCGATCAAGCACCGACACGTTGGAGAAGGAGAAAATGCCCCAACCCAGATTCAATTGGTTGCATTTCAACGACCTATTGATATAAACAAAAATAATTGTAAAATAAAGTAAGAAATAACAAAAAATTTATTTTATTCTTCACAAAACAAAAAATTTATTTTATTCTTCACATCCTAAATCGTCTGATAGAAATCCAAAGATGAAGAGTGAAACACTGGATATTACTACTATGTAAACGAAAAATGTGAGAGTAAGCATTACACAACCTCCGAGATCATTTTTTGAAAAAGAAAAACGAGAAAAGATGATAGATCATCCATTTTTATATCACATATCCTATTCCGACACCAAGAAATGAATTCTAGAAATAGAAAAGAATGTATAGAAATTTAAATGAAGTTGAAATTTGTACCAAGTCTTTGATTACCACAAATCACTTTCAGATTGTAAGGGACCCTAACCTAATAAGGTCTTTCGTCGGGAAAAGGGTTAGAATCGGGAAATATGGCGAACTGGATTTCTCGCAGCTATCTAAGAAAACCAATGTTCTAATGGAAGGTTCATATTGTCAGATTTATTTGATCTTATCAATTGTTATAATTTTTCTTGAATAAATCATGAATTTTCTAGGATGGTATTAAAGATCTTATTGGAAACTTAGAGCATCTCCAATATATTCCCAAAAATTTCTTCCAAATGGAGAACTAAAAGTCAAAATCTTCAAAAAAAAAAAATTACATTCATCTCCTACAGATTCCTCACTTTAGAGAAGCCAAGATTGATTATAATATTAAAATATTTCAATTATCTATTAAAATATTGTTATTCTCTCTAAATATTTATTTTCAAAGTTTTCTATTGGTGGTCTCACTTGATAATCAGTTTGCCAAACAAAGGTTAAAAGAAAGAAAAAAACATGGGTATTACTAGCATAACATCTAGGATTGGATTCATAAAAGCATAGGATTTGGGCAATTTGGTGAAGAAAATACTACTCAGGTAAATGACAGAATTAAGACAGGTCAAACTAAAGATATTATGCATAACAGACCTTTTGTTCGTCGAGATAATGGCATTTTGATTAAGTTATTGATATATGGAAAAATTAATAAAGTAAGGTAGACAAAAAAATCGTCTTTTTCCACCAATAAAAAATATCCAATTCTCAAAGGAGAATACAAGAAATCATACTTTCATAAAATATCTTAATTGAATTATATATAATGAGTAATTCAGTTGAATTCTAGATATACACATGTCAAAATTCTAGCATCAATCTATAATGTATTCTGTAAAGAATAAATATTTTCTATAGATAATTGGATTGGAATTGACGAACTTTTAATATCAATATTATTCTTTATGGGTATTAATATCCAATAAAAATATAAATGGGGCGTAACCAAGTGGTAAGGCAACGGGTTTTGGTCCAGCTATCCGGAGTATGCATGGTAATGAGGCGGGGACCCCAATCCCCGTCCTTGTCCCCATCCTTGTCGGAGAATTTGATCACACCCCCATCCCCGTCCCCAATAGGAAACGGGGATCCCCAACGGGGAAATGGGGATTTTTTTTTTCCGTTTTTCCAAAAAAAAATTCAATCAAATGTGTGAGACGTTGTACAGGTTTAAATCTCACGTTTTCCCAGTAAACCTAAAATCAAAAGGAATTTAATTTAATACAGAAAATATATATTATCATATAATTAATAAATCGAAAACCAAGAAGTTGCCGAATGATTTCGTGCAGAATGATTAAGAGGCTCTCATGATATAGTGCAAAATGAAATATAATTCTTCAGTAATTGTTTACAATAGAATTAGGGTGGTGAATGGTTAAGGAAGACCCATAATACAAAATCATTCAGAGAATTTTAGAACCATTAAAATGCAGACATTTTTTTGCCAAAAAATATTCATTGTTTAGCGATTCAGAGGTTGTCTCTTAATTGAACCATTAAAAAGTAACCAAGCAGTCCATAAATATCTTTTATAATAAAGTGACTGTGTATCTTTGAAATATCGCAACTGTAAATTTTTACAGTAAAACAAAATTAAATATCAATGCAACTCTTCCTGAATAAATAAAATTTAAAACTTATGCTTAAACGAAATAATTTTTATGATTAATTATGAGTAACGGATTAATATACATAAGATTAGGTTCAAGTGAGACCCATCTATTTTTTGTGAGACCCGTAAAATCATTTTTTTACACTTGAAACTTTATAGCAAAACGATGTGAAGGTAAAGCCGAATCTTCACAGGAAAAACACTATGAAGCATGGACCGACCTATGTATGTGGTATAGGTGGCACGTGCCACCGTATTATTTTTCCGCCGAATGGTAAAAAAATTAGGTTTCTTGAATAGTGCAACCGTATTAATTTGTTGTGTGCCACCGTATGTATTTTAAAACTACAATGAGAACAAGTTTTATTTGGTAGAGTTAGTTTGCAAGACTTTTATTCCACCCCATACCCAAGTCCGAATCATGTTAGTGTCATTTTCTTAGTCAAACGGTATCATCGTTTGAAAAAAAATTCCGTATATTTGTTTCTTATAGTCAAACGGTGTCATCGTTTGAAAAAAAAAATTATATATTTTTTTTCTGATGGTCAAATGGTGCCACCGTTTAAAAAAAATTTGGGTCCGTCCTTGCTGTGAAGGTTACCTTCACAACGTTTTGCTGTGAAGTTTCAAGTGTGATATAAATGCAACAATCAAACAAAAAGAAAAATATAGACAACTAACGTTGAGAAGCAAGACGTAACGTGATATCATTAGTTTGGACTCGGATGCATATGAACTTCTATTTATACATGAGATTTCTACCGTATATGTGATTCCCTTTTGTTTCTGGACAATCATATTTCGAAGCTATATATGGTTGAGATCCAATCCTATCTGGTTTCGATTTTAGGAGTCCAGAACAAATGTGTCGTATTAGAGTTCATGTCTTACGGTAGCAACTTAACAGGATTACCGTGGCATAACTTGTAACACCCTTCCGATGATTGTTGGTATGAACCATTTTACAAATGACGATACGGTTGTACCTAGAAATTAAGTTTGTGTGCTATTTAAAGGACCAACGACCATGCACTCTATTAAACATAAACTCACCTCTTTCCTACCATCTTCTCCCATGACCTTCCTTGAATACTCCCTCATTATCTCCTTAATGTTTATTCCGATATTGTTTTTAATATTTATATACAGACGACATCAAAACCGCACAACTTTAATCTTTACAAATTGGCCACTTGTTGGCATGATACCAGGTGTTCTTGGAAACATCCATCGACTCCATGATTTCTGCACCGAAGGAATGATAGAAAATGGTGGTACGCTCATGGTTCGAGGCCCTTGCTTCGCCAACTTGGACATGCTCGTTACCGCCAATCCTGCAGATTTCCACCACATTCTAAGCAAAAACTTCAGCAATTATCCTAAAGGTGACAAGTATTTCAAGATTTTCGCGATCCTGGGAGATGGAATCCTGAATTCTGACGGCAAGTTATGGGAGATCCACCGAAAGGTCGCCATGTCTGTACTGAGGCATGCAGGATTTCGAAGTTTGATGGAAACGATAACCTGGAACAAAGTGGAAAACGAGCTTCTACCCATACTTGAATCCATCTGTGAACATGGCACTGAGGTGGATTTGCAAGAAATATTTCAAAGGTTCTCTTTTGACACCATATGCAAGGTATTCTTTGATAACGAACTTGGAAGCTTGTCTCTTGATTTTCCTAACATCCTGTGTCTCGAGGCCTTGACAGATGCTGAAGAAGCTATCTTCCACAGGCATTTTACGCCTCCATGCCTTTGGAAATTGCTACAGCTTCTTAGAGTAGGGAAAGAGAAGAAGTTGAGTGATGCATGGAAAACTCTTGATCARTTCATATAYAAATGCTTAGCTCAAAACCAAAATGMGTACDTGAACATCAACTCTTCTCACCAGGAGGGAAAGTTCATATTTTACACGGCTCTCATGAGAGAGCTCGAAGTTCATGAGATTGGCACTTGTTGGGATCGAACAAAATTTCTAAGAGACACTTTTTTTAATATGCTGATTGCAGGAAAAGAGACTACGAGCAGCACCCTGTGTTGGTTCTTTTATATGCTTGCGGAAAACCCAAGCGTGGAAGATAAGATTCTGGAAGAGATTCACACACATTTGGAGATAAAAGTGGGTGAGAGATGGAAAGCAGGAGAGTTAAATGACATGGTTTACCTGCACGGAGCTTTATGTGAATCTTTAAGGCTTTTTCCTCCTGTTCCATTTAACCACARATCTCCATTACAACCAGACATCCTTCCAAGTGGCCACAAAGTGGATCAAAACACCAAAATCATTCTTTGTATGTATTCCATGGGAAGGATGAAATCAGTATGGGGTGAGGACTGTATGGAGTTTAAGCCCGAAAGGTGGGTTACGAATAGTGGAGGAATCAAACATGAGGCAACTAACAAATTCACGACATTTGGTGCTGGTCCAAGAACATGTGTGGGTAAGAACATGTCTTTATCTCAGCTGAAGATAGTGTCAGCTACGATCATTTACCATTACCATATCGAGTTGGTACTGGAAAGTCATCCCGTGCTTCCAGCCAATTCTATGGTACTTCAGATGAAGCATGGTCTCAAGGTGAGATTAACTAAAAGAAGTCAAAACATGAACTGAGATTTGAGTTTCGGTGTTTTTAATTTGCATAACTTAATGTGGTAAGCTGTTGCTGTTCTTAGCTGGTGGGTGTTGTTTGGGTGGGTCTCTCTTGTTAATTTTGTGTTTCTTTTTGTTATTAAATTATTGCTTGTCTTTCAAAGAGAAAATTGCATAAGTTGATGAAATCATGAATCATGAATTGAAAGAATACGTATAACTTCAAAAACTTGATTGGATACATATCTTTTTCAAGGATATATGAAGTAATCCAAACTTAATTTTAAGAAACCCATACTTAAGCATGCATGCAGGATGTTGTTGAATTTGAGAAGGTGAACACAGCAGCTTTTGTGTGTATAAAAAACTCGGCGGCAGGTACGGACGGAAAAAAACCGAAACAGAAAATTGGAATTTTCGGTTCGGTTTCGGAGACATCTTATCGGGATGGGACAGGGATCAAGGACATATTCGGGGATTTTAAAGGGGACGGGGACGGGGACGGGGGCTCTGATCACCGGCCCAAGATCTGAATATATCTTAATTTTAATTTATATACATACAACACACACATATATATATATATATATATATATATATATATAATATCATTAAAAGAATATACTAACATTAAAATTTAATAGACTTTTTATCCAATTTACCTCAATACAGCAAATAAAGCTCACGAAAAAGTCAAGTTCGTGATGTTAGTTATATGATGTTTGAATTTCTCTTTACTTTTATATTGTAATATAAGACGATGTTTGTTTGATTATGTTTGAGACATTTAAATGTACATCTTTAAAAAAATTATAATTTACTTTTAGTTGTGAAATTTAACATATTGTAACTTTTTTCAGATCGGTTCGGGTTTCAAGTTTAGGGTATGACCAACGGTAAACGGAAAAACCAACGAGAAAAATGGGATTTTTACCCTTAATGGGTTCCCCATCGGGGATCGGATAAACCGTGAGGACCCGACGGGGATCCCCCATAAGATTCCCTATGGATATTATGGCGGTTACGAGAACGGTTTTAATTATCGATGTTTCGAAGACAGGAATACAATAACCAACCCATGGCCATTCCTAGCAACAGGACTATAATTCTGTTTTTTAGGCACATTTGCAAATTTGCATTCAAATTGCATCAAGGACAATTTTAAATAAGCATGACATACATTTGCTTTTTGCATTGTAACTAAATATACTGATAGACTAAAAAATAATTATATAAAAATAATTATTATATGATTAAAAAACGACAAAAAACTTTTAAAATACCACCGGGTGAACTACAACCACAAACCACCACTCACTACCTCCAAACATTGTTAACAAAACTAATACAAATACCACCATCGTCATCGTAATAGTCACACCAACAAATTTCTGCAAATATATATATGTATACAAAATAAAAACAGTAGATCCCATATAACTAATAGAGATACATTCAGATACCACCATTCCCATTGTCACACTGACAAATTTATACAAATATGTATCAAAACGAAGAATCATGTGAGAATGGAAGTTATGGTGAGAAGCGTGTGAAGAGATCCAAACTTTTGATCTCATGCCCACAGTTGAAGTGCGCTTTAGAAGGGAATTGATTTGGTACATCTCAGTGTACCTCATTAGTGTTGACATTCAATTACGATTGATCCAATGATAGAGATATCTTCTTACGCTTCCCATCACAACTTTCCTTCTCATCGAAACCCAATTCTATGTATCCAATACCAAAAAAATGCAAATCTCATATTATCTAGATCAAAACCCCTCAATCAAAATGAATTGAGTATCCAAACTCAAAAAAAATCCCAAAATAGAACACTTGGGTTGTGACACACTGGTTAAGTCTTGGTGGATATAGTGGAAAATCTCATCTATCCCTGTATCGAATTCAGGCGCGGCCAAACCTCTTGTGGCCCATAGGTTCATGTATAGTCATGTTGTGCTTCCAAGCCTTTGTAAATTACAACAACTTCTTAGAGAAAGTTGAATTATTAATGATGCATGGAAAACTCTTGATCAATTTATAATATACAAGCCAGTGTTTATAAATAAAATAAGTGCGATAACATGAACTATGAACACCAAGAGGAAAAGTATTCTTATTATTAAGAGCTTTAATAAGAGAGAGATCAAAGCTCAAAATGGTGTTTTTGGCGATCCCACCGAGAGGAAAAGTATTCTTATTAAATGCAAAGTGCGCCTCCTCTATTTAAGCAAGAATCAATTGTATTTTTTTTTATTTTTTTTAATTTTCTTAAATTTTGGGTCTTAGAATCAGCTTAATAAACCAGCATCTTGCATAGCTTTAACAGAATCAACCAAAGTCTTCTCCAACGGCATGTAGTTCCATCCAAGATTCACCATCTTTTCACATGTGTAGTTCATCTCTTCATTTGAATCACAAGAACTGTCATAAGAAAAAAAAAATCAAGACTCGCATCATTATTTAGGTTGTAATGGCTTTATAAAGTAATTTAGGTAGAACAAATAGCAAAACATACACAGTAGGATAGTTATAATGAGGGAACAAGCTCTTCAACAGTTCTACCAAAGCTTTTGTCTTCAACATATGTGAAGAACAAATATACCTTCCATCTGCTTCAGGTTTTTCATACGCAAGTAGTAATGCATTGGCACAATCACGAACGTCCACAATAGGGATATACGTATCCTCTTCAGCTTTATCAAGCTCAATGAGATTGAAAGAGTTCTCACCTTTGAAGAGGTTTAGTAGAATGATGTTAGTGGTACAAACTGTCGATTGAAGCATTGGTCCGAAAACTATTGACGGACAAACAGTCACAACCTTGAGGTTGTTATTCTTTCCGAATTCTAAAGCTTCACGCTCTGATGTAGTCTTGGCAGCACAATACCACTTCTCATTCTTCATGCAAAAATCAACATCAGACCAACAATTTTCATCCATTGCTTGATTCTTAGGCCACCCCGGGTTTGCTACAACAGCAAGTAAAGATGAAACAACCACCACCTTCTTCAATTTAGTCGTCAGACATGCATTCATTACATTTCGTGTTCCTATTATTGCGGGTTCAAGGATTTCTGTCTGTTTAGACAAAACGAACCAATTATTTCTAATCACAATTAAAATAATAAGAAAATTAATCTCACAATGGATGTTAGACACTTAGACATGGTTTTAAATATATCTGATTGATAAGTGCTAAAAATTGTAATATTTAAAATTAAAAGGTTTAATTAAAAAATTATTAATCTTCAGAAGTATAATCATAAAGTTTATATTTTCTTAAATAACGACATAAACAATTTTATATTCCGCCTCTTTAAATTAATTTTTAATCTTTGCAGTTTTTACATCTGTTAATTGTTACCACGTACTTCTAGCTCATTTTTTTCATTCAATTCCAACATTCGGGTCTTACTCAATTAGTGAGCTATAATTGACATGTTAGAAAAATAAAGACCAAGTAAAACATCACAATCATCAGATGTCGTAAGGAATCATACAATTTCATAAATATCAGATGTTGTATGAAATCACACTATTTATTCGTTCTAATCAAATTTTCCGTAATTAGGCATTTGTGGCAGTTTGTACGTATCTCGACTAATCCATGAGACCTTAAAGATAACAGTCAAAAAAATTCTTAATGACCTTGAAATTAAAAAAGGGACAAGTAAAATACAAACTTGCCTGAGGATCGGCTATTTTACCGGCAGGAACGGGTGTGGCAACATGCACAACCCCGGTGCATCCATCCATAGCAGTGCAAAGACTTGCATAGTCTAGCATGTCTGCCTTGAAGAGACGCAATCTCTCGTGAGCGTACTTCAGTTCTTTCAAATGACCATTCTTTTTCTCATCATCTGAGAAAGACCCAAAAATGCATGATTATAGTCATCATCAAATATTTGAATAACATTGCTCGTTGGAGACACATAATCAAGGTCGGACTTAGCCTTAGGCAGGCTTGTTCCTGACATTTTATAGACTCTGGACGTGTATAAAATCATACCTTCGATAAGTACGGAAAAAAACTCAATAAATGTTTTTTTATTATGTAATAAAATTAAATACAAGAAAATGCTAAGACCATCTTTACTCTCGGTCTTAATGAGCAATCCCTCCAATGGGATTGTGAATAAGACAAAATTGAGTTAAAAAAAACAATGTTAAACCACATTCTCTCACGAACCAGATCGCCACATGAACTGGATCGTGAACTTTTTCTTTCTGACTTTTTTCCAAATGTCACGTTGTAATTGGTTAAGTTTAGTTTTTTAAAGTTAAAATATTAAAAATACTTTAACAAAAATGTTAAAAACTAAACAAATATACAAAAATACATGTTTTTTAATTCCCTATAAATAGTGTCCAATATTGACATATTTTCATCACATCAATCTTTTTTTTCATTTCAATACTCTTATTATCTTGTAAATTCCAAAATTTTCCGTTTTTCTCAATTTTCTGCTATGGATCCATATTTCCCAATTTTTTTAAACTCTCAACATTCTGATAGCTCATATATGAAAGTTTGTACTTATTTTTGTTATTTTATTTAATTTTAATTGTATGCTAAGTTTTTTATTATAATAATGTTTCAAAATTTGCAATGGTCCGTTTAATCTATTTTTTTTGCTTAAAACAAAAAAATAATAATTAAATATGATAAAAAAAAATTAAATATATAATTTTTATAAAACAATATTTCAGATTGGATTGGATCACGATTGAACAATAAAAAGGTGAGATTAGGTTGGAGTTGGAGATTATACAGGTGGATGAGAAAGAAAGTAATATTTTAATTGAGATTAAGTCGGAAAATATGTGAGTAAACATAGTCCAATAATTCATGGAGCAAAGAAAATCTTTATTTTCCTTTATTATGATTAAGAAAGCATTTAAGATTTATGCACTGCTTATTAGGTGATTAGCAACCAAGAGCACACTGTGTTACAAAAATAGGGATGGTTTTGAAGTTTTAAAATAAAGATTAGAGTTTGACCATCTCCTATTATTGGTAATTTTTTTAAAAGATTATAATTTTATCAGGTCATAACAAGAAATATTGTATTATTTTGATACAAAAAGAGAACTCATGTGGAGAAACACTACAACAAAATTGGATTTATAGGACACCCCCAATCTCTAAGTGTTCTAATAGACCGTTTTATATGACTTAATTTATATGACTAAAATATAAAGCGTTCTATCTAGAGGTGTTGTAATAAGTTTATACGACAGTACTTTTGAGCGTCTTAACAAGTTTTTAAGGACATTTTTAATATAAAGTGTCGCATTAGCAACTTTATATGACACTTTTGAGAAATTGTCCTATAAACTCATTTTTTTATAGGACACTTGTTTTTATAGGACATTTTTTCAAATAATGTCATATAAAGTTGATAATGGGACGCTTTATATTAAAAGTGTCCTAAAAAACTTATTACGACATCAAAAAAGGTCATATAAACTTAATACAACACCATTAGATATGACACTTTATTTTTTTGGTCCTATAAACTAAGTCTTATAAAGAGTTCTATTAGAACGCTTGCAATTTGGAAGTGTCATATAAACCCGATTTTGTTGTAGTGAAAGTAATTGAGAGAGTTAATGATCAGAGATCAATGGTAGAGAAGATTATTAAGATTTTTTAAACAAGTAAAGAAATGAGTATCATTAAGAATGTGGAAGAAAAGATAAGTCGTTGCCATCCAATATAAGAATAAATAATGAATGAGATTTATAATCTGCAAGCTCAATGAAAAGTTGTTTAAGCACTCAAATAGAATCTTTTGGTATGTGTAGTGGAACCCCAATTAGATAGACATAAAATAATTAATGAAAATATTTGAATATTTTTTTCCTTCTTTTCTTACTCTACTAAAATAAGATGTTATGATTAAAAGTTTGTAGAACATGCACATATATAAGATGCATTACTGAATACATTTAGTACGGAAAATTTATTTATTAATCACAAAACCATGAAACACGTATAGTATTATATGTAAAAGCAAAAATAAATAGCAATAGCCAACAAAAGCTATTACACAAAGGGAAAAGTCCAAAAAAACCTAATTTTTTTCCATTTTGAATGGTTTAGTTCATAAACTATTTTTTTAATGAAAAAACTATTAAATTTTCTAATTTTAAATGATTAAGTACTTGAACTATTTTTTTTAATAAAAAACTAATTAAACTTTCACATTTTGAATGATTAAGAAAATTTTTTAAGAGAATAAATAAATTATCAAACTTTTACTAGTCAGTAAATGTAACTTTTTTGGGTTAAAAGATGTAGATGACCAATTTTTAAAAGTGAGGTGATTTATTTATTAAAAAAATGTTCATAAACTTAATCAATCAAAATGAGAAGGTTTCATGGTTTTTTATCCAAAAAGAGAAAGTTTGATGATTTTTTTCATTCAAAAAAGTAGTTAGGGCTATATCAATCAAAATGAGAAAGTTTAATGGTTTTTCATCTAGAAAACAAGTTTAGGACTAAATCATTCAAAATGAAAAAGTTTGTTAGGTTCTTTTGAACTTTTCCATTGCACAAACAACATAAGCAAATTAATGGCAATATCAATACAAGCAAAAATAGATAAAGATATCCAACATGCAAAACATATAGCAATAGCAAACATATTAGCTTAAAGTCACTGTTCGTTGAATTGTTGAAGCACGAAAACAGTCAAAATATAGAGATAACAATAATCAATAGCAACAGACCTTGGTACCAAATAAAAGATAATGGAGAAGCAATAAGCAATAGCATATAATGAATAGCCAAATTAATTTTATTTTTATTTTTTGATTTTATTTTCCAGTGTAATATGTTAATATATTTGTGGGCTCTTATTATCTATTAAATCCTTTTTGTCTCTTAATATCTATTACAACATTTTAAGTCTCTTTAATGTATTGTTTTTTAGACTGCTACTATACTAAGGAAAAAAATTTGGCCATTAATATTTTTGGGTCCTGCACATGCGTCTATAGTATACCGCCCTCCGATAGATGGCCCTACGCAATTAAGTTCATTGTTTAATCCCCCCATAATTATATATATTATTATCTTATTTTCTATATTGTAAAAAAATTGAAGCAAATTAGAAAAACTTGAAGAATTACTTCATCTATTGTTAAATTGCATGTAATTTATTTCATGTACTTTTTTATATTATTAATGTTATTTACTCATGTTTTTATTTTTATTCTAAAATAATTACTATTCTTAAACATAAAATGTGAATATGAAAAACTTATGATGAAGATTACTTAAGGAAATTTGAGGTGATGAACATAATGAGTTAAATTCAGAAGGTTAGAATTGAATGTCTTTTGTAGACTAAGTATGGATTCAGAAGCTTCAGATCGTGAAGGGTTCTAACTCGGCTTTCAAGTGTTTTGACTCAAAAGTCAAAACTTCTGAATTTGTTTCTGACTCGAAGCTTTCCAGCTTGCCTCTGATCTTTTTCAACCTTATCCACAAGCAGTTGTAACTGTGTGCAATTATTTACTAATTGTTTAACTACATCAAACCGTCTGATCTTTTATATAAAAATATAAAACAATTTATCTAGGATGTGATCGGTGTACTCTAAGTTTTTTTTTTGTCTTAAATACGAGGTTAAATTCTTATTTTATCCATATACTGAATTCATGAAACCTAAAACAGTAAACGGTTGAAATATAGTATTTGAAAAGTGCAATTCATACATGATCCAATAATTTATCGAAATGATTGTAACCACGATGCCCAAATTCTCAAGAATAATTAAATGATTGATAAAAGAAAAAAGATAAACCAACGAAGAAGAAACTTAGCGTACCTGGATCTCTAACAGTTCCGTGTACAAAGTAACCTCTTACTAACAATTCCTTCACGACCCATGAAGCAACATAACCTCCTGCACCTGTTACACAGACAATCTCCATCTCTCTACCTTAATTTCTCTTACACCCGCCACGATATTATTGAATCTTGAAATGATGATTTTGAAACCTTAGCGACCACTATTTATAGAAAAAGAACATTTTAATGTATATATTTATTATTATTATTATTATTATTATTATTATCATTATTATTATTATTATTATTATTATATATATATTACATTAATCAGATTAATTTATATATATATATATAATTAAAAAATATTATATATATTATATTTTTTAGATATAATATAATATTATAATCTATAAATTATATATTTGGTCGCCATGGTTTACCCAAAATGACACTGTAGATTTCTAAACTTGTATAATTATAGAAGCGTTCATGTGATTTATATTTTCTTATTTTGTGGGTTCTGGTCACTAACTTTGTTAAAAATATCTATAGTATCTATACTATATTATAAAGCATTTGGCTAAAACTCTTAAAAACTCTTAAAACTCTTAAAAACTCTTAAACTCGTTTATCCCTATCCGATTTCATCCCTATCCGATTTCATCCCATATTTGAATTCGTGTAACTAACTGCAGATAAACACAATCAAATACAGGATAAACATCTCATT
>NC_037540.1:8134104-8136249 GCF_001531365.2 Cynara cardunculus var. scolymus
TTGAATTAAAAAATTACATAAAAAATGAGAAATTTTAAATAGTTAATTTGATACTAATATCGATATATTTTTGTCAAATTTTTATGATATCTTCAAACTTATATTTCATTCAAAAATAAAGCATCATCGCTTTCTCAAAATCATATAATATCATATTATAACATCAACTGAGATAAAATAAAATAAAATAAAATATTAAAATCAAGATATATCTCGCAGCATTGCGCGAGTACACTTCTAGTATTATTATAAAGCATTTGACAAAAACTCTTAAAAACTATTTTTTATGCATGAAGTACTGTACATTGATGCATATTACTTAAAATTTCAAGTTTACAACTAAATTATGCACAAGTACAACTTATTAAAGCTCCATATTTGAATTCGTATAACTAACTGCGGATAAATATAATCAAATAGAGGATAAACATCTCATTTTAAAATATAAAAAAAACTAAAATATAATTAGCATAATTATCGAATTCTAACAAAATAATTAATTATTATCTTTATAAGGAAATTATATTATTTAACCGAATATAAATTATTTCGTTATTGAACCTAAATTAAATTATAACAAAAAATTGAATTAAAAATTACACAAAAAATGAGGAATTTTAAATAGTTAATTTGATACTAATATCGATATATTTTTGTCAAATTTTTATGATATCTTCAAATTTATATTTTATTAAAAAATAAAAAGATCATCGCTTTTTTCAAAATCACATAAGACCATATTATAACATCAATTGAGATAAATAATAAAACAAAATATTAAAATCAAAATGTATCTCATTACATTACGTGAATACTCTTCTAATATTATCTAAGAGGTAGTTAATATTCTCCTTTTACTAGTAACTCATTTTCTACTAAAAATAAACGATATTAAACATAGAGAGAGAGAGAGAGAGAGAGAGAGAGAGAGAGAGAGAGAGAGAGAGAGAGAGATACATGCATGCAAACCCAGACAAACATTTAAAAGATGGGGAGTGATAATGGCACCCCTTAACGAGCTTCTGACGAAAATGACCTTAAAAAATAGAGATATTACACTTTTAGTCCTAAAATTAAGAAATTTAATCAAATAGCCTTTGGTTACCCACTTAGTACCATCAGTCATCAGATGCGTACATGACCTGTTTGCAATTAAAAAAAATTGACTTTTAAAAGAAAATAGGAAAAAGCTTAAAAAAAATCCAATGGACTTAAGTGTTTGAAATGATTAAGTGTTTGGATAATTTTTTTAAACAAATAAATCTTTGAACATTTCAAAACCTGTTAAACAACTCCTTGAACTTTCTAAAATTTGTTATATACATCCTTATGACCTATAAAACTAAGGAAAAAGTTTAAAAAAACTCAATGGACTTTAATGTTTGGAATGATTAAGTCATTGGACAATTTTTTGGAACAAATAAGTCCTTGAACATTCCAAAACCTGTTAAACAACTTCTTGGACGTTCTAAAACATGTTATATACATCCTTATGACCTATAAAACTAATTAACGTAGTAAAATAATGGAAAAAACATAAAAAAAGAAGTCAATGAACATTATATTTTGAGCGATAAAGTCCCTAAAAAATTTTGAACCAAAAAAGTACTTACATTATATAAAATAAAACAAATATACCAAAAAATACTTACATTTAAAAAAGATTATTGATAAAATTTATTTTAATTAAAAATAAAATATATTATGTCAATGATTTTTTAAATTAAAATAAAAATAAAAAGAGATTTGAAAAAGATTACTGATTATATTTGTTTTTAATCTATACTATATTATAAAACATTTGACAAAAACTCTTAAAAACCATTTTTTATGCATAAAGTACTGTTTACTAATGCATATTACTTAAAACTCAAGATTACAAGTAAATTGTGCGTAAGTACAACTTATTAAAGCTCCATATTTGAATTCGTGTAACTAACTGCAGATAAACATAATCAAATACAAGATAAACATCTCATTTTAAATATAAAAAATCTATAATATAATTAGGATAATCATTGAGTTCTAACAAGATATTTAATTATTATCTTTATAAAATGTTATATTATTAAACCAAAAATAAATTATTTCGTTATTAAACTTAAATTAAATTATAAAAAAAATTAAAGAAATTACATAAAAAAT
>NC_037540.1:8136669-8139398 GCF_001531365.2 Cynara cardunculus var. scolymus
AATCACTAACATAATATATTTTAATTTTAATTAAAATAAATTTTATCAAAAATCTTTTTTAAATGTAATTATTATTTTTTTGTAAATGTAAGTACTTTTTTGTTATATCTGTTTGATTTTATAGATCTAAACATTTTGTTTCAAAAAATGTTTAGGGACTTTATCGTTCAAAATATGAATGTTCATTGGATTTTTTTGAACTTTTTCCATTATTTTACCATATTAACCAATTATATAGGTCATAAAAATGTATCTAACAGGTTTTAGAAAGTTCAAGGAGTTATTTAACATGTTTTGGAATGTCTAAGGATTTATTTGTTCCAAAAAATTATCCAAATACTTAATCATTACAAACACTAAAATCTATCGGGTTTTTTTAGACTTTTTCCAAGAAAATAATAATAATAATATAAAAATATGCTGGTGGGCCCATGCGTTTTTAATTTAATTCTTTTCTGTTTTTAAAATATTTTCTTTTTTAAAATTTAATTTTTTTTAAATATTAAAAATTAGTTTTTTCTTACATTTTTTTTAGAACTCTATTCTTTTTTAAAAAAAATTCATTACTTCAATTTTTTTTGGTTTAGAAATTTAATTTTTCTAAATTTTAATATTTAATTTTTTTTCCTAATACAACACTATTCAATTTCCTTCTTCTCAATACAACACTATTTTATTTCCTTCTTTTCAATATAACATTATTCTAAATTAATTTAATTTAAAAAAAAATTCTTTAGAACTTTAATTTTTTTTAAATTTATTTGTTTCTTTAAAAGTTTAATTTTTTTTTAGAAATTTGAAACGTTACTTGTATTGAGAAAGGAGGAATTGAACAGTGTTGTATTAGAAAAAAAAATTAATATTAAAGTTTAAAAAAATAAAAAAGTTAAATTTCAAAACCAAAAAAAAATTAATGAAAAAAATTAAAAATTTAAAAAAAATAAAGTTGTAAACAAAAAAATTCAATTAAAAAAATTCCTATTTAAAAATTGAATTTTTAAGAATTTTTTTTTTTTAAAATTAAATTAAATTTTAAAAAAGGAAAATATTTATAAAAAAAAAATTGAAAGATGGGCGGGGCCCTTTACCTACCATTGTGTAAGAGTGGGACCCATAACATATTTTCTTATTATTATTTTTTTTTTCTTTTAAAAATCAATTTTTATTTATTTACAAACAAGTCCCTGTAAGCACCTGATGGTACAAAGAGAGTAACCAGAGGCTATTTGGTTAAAAAATTTAATTTTAGGACTAAAAGTGTAATATCTCTATTTCTTAAAGTCATTTTCATCATAACCTTCTAATAGGAGGTGTTGAATGTTTGGAAATTATGTTATCCTTTAAAATCCATAAAAAATCAAATCTATTTAATAATACTAGAAGCATACTCGCATAATGCAGTGAGATACATCGTGATTTTAATATTTTATTTTATTATTTATCTCAGTCGATGTTATAATATGGCTTTATGTGATATTGAGAAAGCGATGATATTTTTATTTTTGAATAAAATATATGTTTGAAGATATCATAAAAATTTGACAAAAATATATCGATACTAGTATCAAATTAACTATTTAAAATTCCTTATTTTTTTGTGTAATTTTTTAATTCAATTTTTTTATAATTTAATTTATGTAGAATTATGAAGTAATTTATATTTGGTTTAATAATATAATTTTTTTATAAAGTTAATAATTATTTATTTTGTTGGAACTCGATAATTATTCTAATTATATTTTAGATTTTTTATATTTTAAAATGAGATGTTTATCCTCTATTTGATTATGTTTATCCGCAGTTATTTATACGAATTCAAACATCGAACTTTAATAAGTTGTACTTGCGCATAATTACTTGTAATCTTGAATTTTAAGTAATATACATCAATATACAGTACTTTATGCATAACAAAAATATATCGATATTCGTATTAAATTAACTATTTAAAATTCCTATTTTTTGTGTAATTTTTTAATTCAATTTTTTTATTATAATTTAATTTAGAAACAATAACGAAGTAATTTATATTTGGTTTAATAATATAATGTTCTTATAAAGATAATAATTAATTATTTTGTTAGAACTCGAAAATTATCTTAATTATATTTTAGATTTTTTATATTTTAAAATAAGATGTTTATCCTCTATTTGAATATATTTATCCGTAATTACTTATACGAATTCAAGAATCGAACTTTGATAAGTTGTATTTTTCCATAATTACTTGTAATCTTGAATTTTAAGTAAACATTGGTTTTATGTAGTTTGAGAAAGTGGTAACATTTTTATTTTTGAATAAAATATAAATTTAAAAATATCATAAAATTTTGAAAAAAAATATCAATATCAGTATTAAATTAATCTTTTTAAAAGTTCTTGTGTTTTGCTGTAATTTCCTTAATTAAATTTTGTTAGTTATCAATGATTACCATAATTATATTTTAGATTTTTTATATTTAAAATGAGATATTTATCCAATATTTGATTATGTTTATCTGCAGGTGGTTAGACGAATTCAATTATGAAGCTTTAATAAGTTGTACTTATGTATAATTTACTTGTAATCTTAAATTTTAAGTAATATACATCAATAAACAATACATCGTGCATAAAAAATGTTTTTAAGAGTTTTTGTCAAATGTTTTATAATATAGTATAGATGGTATAGATTATGTGTTTTTAAAAAAAACAATAATGATTTTATTTTTGAATAAAATATAAATTTG
>NC_037540.1:8140226-8142866 GCF_001531365.2 Cynara cardunculus var. scolymus
AATTATATTAATACTTTCCTTGTATACTCGACATATACTATATTAATATTTTTTATTTATAATTTTATTATCTTTAATTAATTATTTTAATTGATGAGATATTTATAGAATCCATTTGTATTAAATTTAAATAAGAAAAAAGTTCAGAAAATTAAAGGCATTTGTTCCTTTTTGAATTGTTAAGTTTTTGAACTATTTTTTATTGAATAAGTTGTTGAACTCTTTATGTTGAATGATTAAGTCGTTGCATTTTTTTTGAATAATTAAATGATTGAGCTTTTTAGAAGACTGGTTACTTAAATTATTTTAACCCTTTTAAAATTGTACAATTTAAAAGTTATTTTTATAAAATGACTTGCAAAAATGTATTCACTTTTACAGAAAGTAGTATTTCAAATTTTTTGGGTTATTTTAATATTTTTAAAATGATGTAATTAAAATATTGTGAAGAAAATAAAATAAAAGAGTTAATATCGTGCAAAGTCATTTATTTACAAAAAAAAAAATTATCCTTACATATATTTTGAATAAATAAATCAACGAACTTTTAAAAATTGATTATTTTGATCATTTCAATCGAAAAATGCTACATATCATGGCTTGTTTGTCTTACAGATCAAATAAGTGGGAAAACGATTTTTAAGTCATGGTTTCCCTGATTTTAACTATCCAGATAGTAGTTAAATAAATCTTTTTATAATACATAAAGATCTAATAATTTTAATATCATATTGAATTTATATGTAGTTTGGTAATATAATTTTTTTTATTTTTTTAATAAATAACTATTAAAATATTACGTTTTTAAGGATTGTTAATATATATATATATATATATATATTAAAATATTACGTTTTTAAGGATTGTTAATATATATATATATATATATATATATATATATATATATATACTAGAAAAGTACTCACACAATGCAGCGAGATATATCTCGATTTTAATGTTTCATTTTATTATGTTATCTGTTGATGTTATAATACGATTTTATGTGATTCTGAGAAAAAAAAATACTATTTTTATTTTTGAATAAAATATAAAAACAAAGATATCATAAATTTTTTAAAATAATATCGACAAATTAACTATTTAAAAAATCTTGTTTTGTTATGTAATTTCTTTAATTCAATTTCTTTATTATTATAATTTAATTTAAGTTTAACGAAGTAATTTATTTTTCATTTAATAATATATTTTTTATAAATATAATAATTAAATATTATGTTAGAATACAACGATTATCCTAATTATATTTTAGATTTTTTATTTTTAAAATGAAATGTTTATCTGCAGTTAGTTACACGAATTCAAGTATGAAACTTTAATAAGCTGTACTTATGCATTATTTACTTGTAATCTTGAATTTTAAATAATATGCATCAATAAATAGTACTTTATGTATAAAAAACGGTTTTTAAGAGTTTTTGTCAAATCTTTTATAATATAATATACATTTATATATATATTATTTAAAATAACATTTGAAGATCGAGATCGAGATACAAATAACATTTGAAGATCAGAGCAAATGTTTTGCATATTTCCTCTATCCTAATCTTTGAAACCCTAGAACAACTTATGGATATCGAGATCTCTTCCATCGTTATCGTCGTCTCCTCCATTCAAAACACTAGAGATCGAGATGGGATAAGGGTTCAACTTTTAAAGATCGGAATGTGTTACATTTCTAGGCGAGAACAAGAAACCCCTCACCATTTCTAGAGATTGAGATGGATTGGTGGCATTGGTAATCCTTCACCATTCTTTAAGATTGAGACGTGTTTGGTGGAGTGTGTGTGTTATGTGTTCTTCCATCATCACAGGGAGATTTGATTTAAAGTTTGATTTAGGGTTTCATTAAGGTTTATTTGGGTTCTTGATTTTAGGGTTTATTTATTAGGTTTTGATTTTAGGATTTGTATTATTTTAAATGACTTTATACAAATATATAGTTGATTTGTGTTTGGATTGGGTGGTGGTATTGGTGGATAATTGTGTGTACATTATAACATTAATATGATATATATTGTTATATTTTTTTTACGGTAATAAACTAAAAAATGGTAAGACCAAACTACTTCTATTCTAAGTCAACGAGAATTATTAATCATGGTATTAATATGAACCAGACCCGGGGGGCCATGGCTTGAAAAAATATAAACCACGTGAATATTTTCCGTAATAGTCCATTTGATTTAAGGATGTACAGTGAAATTTTGGATAAATCACATGGACCAAACGTGTAATCTACTCTATATATAATTAAATAAGAAATATTAAATTTATAATTTATAGCAATATATATTATATACATTGTATATGTAGCAATATATTATATGATGAAGGTTTAAACTAGAATATTGACCAAATAAGAGAACATAAAAACGGTTTAATTATATTCATTAATTGTTAATACAAAGTCTTGTGATGCATATGTGATTTTAGTTATTTTACACATGATTTTAATATAAAATCAGATGTAATTGTATCGTTTCTGCTTATAGTCCAAGTAGTTATCTATTCTATATTATAAAGCATTTGACAAAAACTTTTAAAAACCACTTTTTATGCATTAAGTATTGTTTATTGATGCATATTACTTAAAATTCAAAATTACAAGTAAATTGT
>NC_037540.1:8143846-8155952 GCF_001531365.2 Cynara cardunculus var. scolymus
AAAATAAAATTTAAAAATTACATAAACTTCATATTTTGGTATCATTTTTAATCCTCTTCACATAAAGTTTCTAATAATATATTTCCTTATAAAGAATATTTGTTTTATTGTAATTCAATAAATCAAATAAATTAATCAAAATATATAAAAGATATAAACAACCCATTAGGGTAAACTGGCCACTTTACCTGTCCTATCATATTCAATTGTGTCTTACCAAACGTTGAACATCCGTCATGTCCTCTCATGTTCTGTCTAATCCTATTTGGATACGTAGTTAATATTGCATTAGATAAAAATGGATGTTCTTTGTCTCAAAATAAATTTTCACAGTGAAAAAGTCACATTTTTAAAATTGTGTAATTATTATACTTTATAATTAATAAAATGACAATGTTACCCAAAAAAGAAAGTAATATTCAATGTAAAAGTTTCCAATAAGGGTACATTTGTTCGAGTTGTTTTAAAAAAATTGAAAATTTGTTTAGCTGTTAATTTTAAAGTTCCATTAAATTAGTCAAAGGTGCAAGCTAGCTTATTTAGACTTTTATCCAAAACATAAATGAAAATAAATCTATATTATATTATAAATTATTTGACAAAAACTCTTAAAAACCATCTTTTATACATGAAGTACTGCTTAGTGAAATAGTATGTAGAAATAGGTATCATGTACGGTAAGCTAAAAATAAAATAAATATAAAGGAGTAAAATAAATTCAAAAAAGCAAGAAAATATACACCCAAATTATGGGTAACCAAACCCAAATCATTTGTTTTGGCTCATTGATTGGATTATTTTGTAAACCCTAGCTATGGTGCATTCTAAATACATCAACTCAGATAAGAGATTTTACTCATTTAAAGGGATGTTTGGGATTGTTTATTTGAAATGATTTATGTTTTTTTACAAAAAGTATTTATCAACTTATTATAAGTAAGAAAGGTTTAACTTCTTCAAAAACTCCTTATTACCGGTTTGGCACCGATATAAGTTGTTTATTCAAACACTCAAAAGTGCTTATTACCGGTGTCATACTGAAATAAGTCAAAAAATTGTTTTTTATAAGCAAAATCCCAAACACTCCCTAAATATGTGGTATTCATTTTGGTTTTGACCCCTTAATTTATGATTGGACAATATGTGGTATTCAAATTGGTTTCGGTTACCAATTCTCTCAATGATTTGATCTTACAATGTCAATGGATTTTGATGGGAAAAAGAACTTATTTTAGGGTTTATTCTTCTATATTGCAATATTATTTTACAAGATATTAAGTATATTGTTTAAAACTAGTGTTATATGGATTTTTTTTTAACTGATTTTCACTTATTATAAGATATTAGACATGTTATGTTACGATCGTACTCGAGACATCCACATTTTCAGCTTGTCACCTATAACATAAACATATGAATAAACTGTAAAATGATTTGATCTTATGGGATACATGATATTGAGATACATGCATAAACTTTAAAGTAGAAACCATTAACCAAGGGAATTTGCATCCTACTGTTGTTCGCAGAGATAAATGGTGGTTGCATTTGGATGACAACATAATTTCCTTAGTCAAAGAATTGAAAATCTTGTTGAAGAAAAACGTTTCGTATTACAGTAGCCTTCATCTAGAAACTGCTTGGAACAACCTTATCCCAAGAAAGATAAATACATTCACGTGGCGTGTTCTACATGGACGTCTTTTGGTATCTGTAGCTTTGGATAATATAGGCGTATAATCTAGATACAATCATATGTCCATATTGTAAAGATATACCATAGACAATTTGTAACACCCATATTTTTACCATGAGAAATGTTACGTAATCTAAAACAGATTCTCCAAAAGCACTCCAAAAATAATGGTTAAATTAAAACTTTAGACCGTTTACAGCGGAAGACTTTAAAAGAATAAATATATAACTTAATGTCAGCCCGTCCCATATATACCGGGTTGCTTTACAAATATATATATATATCATAGACGATTGCGCCTAAATATTGGACTTAAATGGACTAGACAAGTCTCTATGTATGCCATTCTTTTTCTTTGTCTAACCTGAAACCTTCTGTCCCTGAGATGCATACTATAGTCAGCTTATAAAGCTCAGTGAGTTCATGGTTTGCGTGAATAAAATCATATCTTGACATATATATTTGGTATATTYGCATGCTTTATAATAAAAGTCACAACTTTAAAATAATAATTTAAAACACTAAAAATAAGAGATCTCATTTAATGTTTARTCGGGTATGGGTCATTTAGTCACAAACACGCCCTGGGTTGATATTTCAATCTTAATTGATCACCCACTTGTCCGGGTAGTGTTTTATACTGGTCGTGATTTACTGGTCAAATGCCCACCCTTGAATCATAAAACTTTAATATGGAATAGCATGCTAGAGTTATTCGAAAACTAATTAAACACATAGCATGCAACCATTCACAACATAACATACATGTAAAATGTACCATAACATGTGTGTAATTGAAATATCATGCATACGTACACATCATCAACAATTCATATCATGCAAAAATAATTTGTACTTAGGTATGCATCCCAGTAAAATCTCATGAAGACTCACCTGATAACGAAGGTTGCTTAACTAATGTCGCTGACTGGTAACCTACAATTTATAATAGCGAATAGCATATAAATGATTAATTTCTCCCAAAGGCTAACATAAAAGTCAACTTACGGTCAACTACGTCGACTAGGGTCAACCTTGGTCAACTATGCTTAAGAACGCTCCTCACATCAATTAAAATTATAGGAACCGTGAGTTCCGACATAAGGTGTATCGTCTATGCTTAAGAACGCTCCTCACATCAATTAAAATTATAGGAACCGTGAGTTCCGACATAAAGTGTATCGTCTAGCTATATATCTTAAAACGACATCATAAACGTGATTATTAAGTTATCTATTATATGATAGACATGTTAATAATTACATATTTCGAGTTAAAAACGTCCTAATAAATTTACAACTCTAGTAACACTTCGTATAGTCAATTATTCATTTTATAACTCCATAAAATCATTTTTTATAAAATAAATGTCTTGTGACGAAAACGTCTCGTTTAAGATTTGCATGTAAGTAAAGGTGACAACATGTCACACACATATAAATAACGGTCGTTCCATAACTTTAAAGTTCAACATAATTAATACTCGAAATAATGTGAGAATACCAATTTTTCAAGTCTAGGGGCATTTCGGTAATTTTATTAAGCAATACTCAAAGTATTGCTAAAATATCGATTCCCTAATTGTGAGGTCATTTTGGTAATTTCACGAGGATAATAATCAAAATAAGACATAGATACCAATTCCCAATACATAGGGCTATTTCGGTAATTTACAAGGCAAATACGTAAAGTATCGCTAAAATACCGATTTCCATATTGTAGGGTCATTTTGGTAATTTTCGTAAGGATTTTATTCAAAATAGAACTTAGATACCAATCCCAAGACATTGGGTCATTTCGGTAATTTATAAAGCAAATACGTAAAACATTGCTAAAATACCGATTTCTAAATATAAGATCGTTTTGGTAATTTTATAAAAATAATAAATAAATAAAAAATGAAGCTCATAAACCAATCCCCAAGATATATGGTTATTTCGGTAAATTATTGAAGCAAATACGTAAAGTATTGCTAAAATACCGATTTCCCACTTATAGGGTCATTTTGGTAACTAAATGAGATAAATAATCGAAAGTTGGTCAAAGTTTGCATTTTACAAATAAATTTCATAAAAGTCTCGTAAAGTTATTAGGGAGAAAATTATTTGATTTCTGAAATTTAAATCTTTGTGCATACTAATAAATACAGCGCACAATTATTAATAAACGGATGCTTAGGCTACTGGTTAACGCCTTGATAATTTATAGTTGAGGTTGCAGGTTCGAGACTTGCCATCAACGCCCTTATTTCGTTTTTTTTTTTAAAGGTAAACCCAGGTGGAAAACAACAACAAGACAGCAGTTATGGCTGCACCATTTTTATGTTTTTGAGCTTGAAAATGGCTCGTTTCTTGACTTTTTTTCTTCATTCTTTTTGCACCAATCCCTTGGTAATATTTTTACCAACACTTTGACATAAAGAACATAAATTTTCATCAAGTATTGAGCCTCCTACGCTCGTTTAAAGTTACGATTTTAAAATCACTCGAAAATCAGTAAAAAAACTCAAAATCGAACACTCAAAACTAAAATCTGAGACATAAGGCTACTAAGGTTTCATAGAGGACCTAAAAACGAAGCCATCCATATAAAGAACTCGAAATTTAGTTGAGTATTTTACCTCCAATCATCAATAAACGGAGCTTTTCAAACCCGAACTTCACCATCCGATTTCTCCTTCGACTCTCAATGAAAGTTCGGTTTTCTTGAAGCAAAAATGTAGAGCAAAATGTCGTCTACATGTATATGAATTTTTTTTTTTCGTAATAGTTGAATATTCAGACTAATAGAGAGCTTCAAAGGAAGTGTCGTTTTCCCGTTTCTGAATTTGCAGATCTGGTGCATATTTACAAAACAGGTCCTTCTGGTTTGGACCTGTTAACATCTGACCCAACCCTGAACTATTATAAAATAGCATTCGGCCCCCTGGCTCTATTACTTTTGACATATTTACACATTTCACCCTTAATATGACATTTTCCTTCATTTTTAATCCAATTTTCAAATATATTTATATTTTTTTTCCAATAAAATAAAACCCATTTTATTTTATTTTCCTTGTTCTTTTTGCTTTCTAATTTATTTATTTACCTCATTTTGGGGTGTCACACAATTGGTCACTTCTTTGCTTGTTTCTAAGTTAGTTAGGGAACTCTTTCGACTGCAAGATGACTAGATCGATTTGGGACTTGTTTCTAAGTTAGTTAGGGAACAGTGTTGGTCCAGGAAACTCGCTAGAAGAACTCTTTCGACTTCATGGAGAGGAATCCTTCTTGCCATGGCTACTCACGAATTTCGTAGGCATCTATTTGGGCCATTAGCTACCTGTTATATGATCATCGCGATAACATTAATGAAAAAATATCTATCTGCTGAAGCACTATTTGCAGGAATTCAAGCTCGCGTCTGCGAGCTGATCCCAAGAAGAATATGAAAAGCATCTATTCCATGGGAAGTATGGATCACTAATCCAACTTTGCTTTCTTCAAACACCTTAATTCTAAATCAGGCTAGAAATACGGAGGTTATTCACAAGACTACTTGATTTTGGTATTAGATGCATCTAATTTGAAGGGGTGCTTTGGTTCTTTTTATTAGGTTTTCAGTCAGTTTTTTTTTTCAGGTTGCATCTTCGGTTGGTTCTGTAGCATTTGCCAATGATTATAAATTACTCCATATGTTTCAGATGCAAGAACAAATCACATACAATATCAAAACCCTTTCACCGCAATTTCCCACCCTTTTACTTTGACCCCGAGGTCCCAAGCATTTCCACATTTGAATAACAGAACCTTTCATGCAGATCATGTAATAAAAATGTTCATACATAAACTTTTCATTAAGTTCCATAAATGTCATATATATCACAGATATATAGCACAAATTGCATGAACATAATAAAGAATAATATAGAACACCTTTTTTCGCATGTAACGCATTTTTGTAAAAACATCATGAACTCAACTTGATAGCCCTGTATTTCTGTTAACCATCGAGTTTATCCTACAACATTTTGTAACCCCTATTAAACAATTGATCCTTAGTACTTTCGTACTTATTTCATAACCCTTTTATTAGTCAGTGTATATGTTATTCTTCAGAGTCCATCTACCATAGCCGGAAATATCACTACTTAATCTTAATAACTTGTAGCAGTTTGTATTAAAACTGATAAATACATTAAATTGATATTTCACTTAATAAATATCAATTCACGTTCATTAAAATAATTAAATAGATTGATGTAACTTTTTTTTGGTTAACTATGGATATTTGGGTCAGTTTGTACGCATCTCCATTAATTCAAGTATGGATAATAGCAAGGAAAATCTTCAGTGGCCTTATAGGACTCAAACCAATGATGAGAAGTATCTCCAAAAGTTCAAGTCTTATCACCAGTTAAGTTAACTCCATAAAGTTAGACTGATCGCAACTTTGATTACTAAATAATTTGGGCTATGTAGGAATCATTTGTTGAACTAATTTTCAAATCCCAACAAATTAAATGTTTTTAGAGGTTGTTTGTTTACTTTTTAATAGTTTCATTAGGCAACATCTGAATTGTTAAGATGTGAATCTTGTTTGACAAAAAAAGTCTGTCTCTTAATGGTTCTAAAACTCTCTAAATGATTTTGTATCATGAGTCTCCTTTAACCATTCAGCGCCCTAATTTTGGTGTGAATAATTACCAAATAATTATATTTCATTTTACACCATATAATGAGAGTCTTTTAATCATTATGACCACATCTCCTTAGTTTTTAACTTTTAGTGCAAGCTAATAATAAAAGTTCATGCATTATTAAAAGCCCATACTTAATTAAGTACTAACCAGTCCAGTAACAAAAGAAGCCCAAGCTTTTTTAATTAAAATAATGGCCCAACAGTGTGACCTGTAATGACCCAAAATATGATAGTTAGATAAGGGTGTTGGATCACCTGGGGACTCGAATTATAGATCGTGGTTGGTTGAACTCGATAACCGAGTGACCTGTAATGATTTAATTCTAGCAAATGAGCATATCCTAGTTTATTGGGGGACTCGAACTACAGACCGTGAGTGATGAACTCGATGACCAATGTTCTATATTAGAAGTTCTACATCATAAATTTGTGGCTTCTTTTGTGTCACGCCACAATCAATGGGAATCAGGTCTCCTCAGTCGTCGTATGATGTGTTATTGATTTTATTATTCTATTGATGAAAAGGGCTTGAAGTCTTCATTGGTTTAAATCTCATATTACTGATTTTAGGATTCCCACTTTATCTATAAATCTGTTTGTCTTCACTAGGCATTAAGTCTAACACTTTTTTTCTTAAATGACATGTATATCAGGATCCCCAGGTGGTGAAACTCCCAAGGTTTGAGTGGAGCGACGATTGCCGTTAAGGGGGATTTTTGGAGATAATACTTTTGAAGATTTTATCGCGTTACACGTTGAATATAATTCTTTTCCATTGTTGGTCGCTACAATTATCAAAAACTTCAGGCAAAAAGTCATTCATATATTAAAAGATGAGAATCACAACAAAATGGCATGATGTAAGGCGCGTCTCCACCGTTACAATAAGTCATATAGCATTTTTTGTAAGGCATGGTTCACGGCTTCACGCCATGGCGTCTTCATGGGTAACATGTAAGGCTTGAGTCTTGATATTGTCGTGAGGACACGTCGTAGTTCATTTAGAACTTTTGCGTAAAATTAATGATCATATGGTTTAATCAACGGAAATTGGCCAAAATAATCATTCCTATTAATTGGTCTCCTGATCATTCATCTCCTTCATTTACCTAAATGTTCTACCTATATAAGTCTCGTCTCCCCACTTACGGAACTAGTTAAAAGACAAAAAAAATCAAATTCCACCTAGGTTAGCAGGTAGGGGTGCTCAAAAACCCGACCAACCCGATCAACCCAACCCAACCCAATGCGAAATAACCCAACCCGAAGCGACCCGTTGTCTAATCGAGTTGTAAAATTATCAAACTGTAGGTATTGGGTTAATATTGGGTTACTATTTTTTGAACCCAACCCAACCCGATATCCTTTTATTTCTTGGATTTAATATGATTGTTGAATTTTTATTAATATATACATTAAACAATTAACTATCATATATGCTTTTCATATACACATATTTTCAATCTATTCATATTTCTATATAAATCATTCAATAACTGTGAACATATATATGTAAATTGAGAAAATTAACTGAATGTGATATACGTAAGAAATATGAATAAGTTGTATCAAATGGTTAATGATGAAAAGAAATTATGAGTAGAGAAATAACGTATTCAAGGTTAGAAGAATATTTTAATATACCAAAGTATCAATCCGACCAACCAGACTAACCCGACGAATTCGTACGAGTTGGGTTGGGTTGGGTTAATATTTTTTCAAACCGCAAGTATTGGGTTGGGTTATTTAAATGTCTTCAACCCAACCTATGAGCACCCTCTTAGCATGTGGTACTGTTACAATTGCAAACCTGGATTGAATCTGATTTTTCTGTCTTTTAGCTAAGTCCACGCAAGTGAAGGAGGTGAAATTTGTATAGATACATTTGGATATATCTGGAAGAGAAATGACTATTTTGGTTATTTCCCTGTAATCAAATACTTTAGACGGTTAAGTACGGTTTATGAAAGATCAAGGACCGAAGTTAAACGTACCACCCATAGGCCATAGTTAACTCCCCTGCAAGTCAACGAAACTCTCTCTCACACACACAGAGGGATTTTAATGGCGGCAGAGAAGGGAAGAGTTGTGTGTGTAACAGGTGCAGGAGGGTTTATAGGATCCTGGTTAGTGAAGTTTCTGCTCTCTAAGAACTACACCGTTCATGGCACCGTCAGAAACCCTCGTAATTTTCTTCCTCAAGTAACCTATCATTTTTTGTTATTCTTTGTACGATTATACAAATTGTTGGGCGATTTTACGTTGCGGGTTTACGTATTGTTTTCACGGTTTAATTGCTCGATTTCTTTGAATTGCATGTTTTATTGGGAAATTGTGATTATGTTTTAAATACGTGTTCCCTAAATCATTTGATATCGAGTTACCTGCACTTTTAAATACCAAAAGAGAGTAATCAGTATCCATTGTTGTAGAAATCAAACTCAAAATTTTACTTTATCTTGATGGAACTCCGGCCACTTGATCATGGGGTTTGGTGGCACTTGTTTGTTGTTTTTTTTCTTTTTTCAGAAAGTTGACAATCCGTATCAATTTGTAGCACACAAATCTAACCCTTTTGCTTAAACTGAAGAACTATTGATTTTTGTTTCTAGTTTGGGATTTTGTAGCCCTTTAGGTGAAAATGAATGCCCAATTTTGGTAAGATTATACATATTCCCTTTGTTTATGAGAAGGGTACTCTGATTCTTGATGTCTAGGGCACTCATGTTCAAATTCTATTGATATGTACCGCTCAACCATTCTGAAATAAATGAAATGTTTGATCAAACACATATTGTTCGAACTACCTCTGAATAATAATAAACAAATGAAGTTAATTCGCTTTTTGTAGGATTGCTAGTGGGCACAAATGGTGATTTTGGATTAAAACTTGGCTAAAAACTAAATGTTGCATTTATAACAAGATATCATTAAAGAGGGTTTTGTTAAATTGTTTTAGGATGTAGGAGTACAAATTTCTTCGAAGATATAATAGCTGCAAAGTGCTTCTCGATTTTCACTTTTAAGTAGTCATGTCTGTCTATGTATTTCAAACCAAAGGGGGATCATCATCTAATAAATTGAATTTGTGCATAAGTCTACTTCCAACAATCCGGATCCCTTAAAATGTGCTTCCAAACTGTTGTATGTGCAATAGGTTTTTTGTTTGGAACTAAACTGGTGTATAAAAAAGAAGAGCTACCTTGGTGCCAAGACTCCTCTACTTTTCAAAAGTTGGGAAGTAACTGTATGCAACTTTTCCTTTGCTTTGCAAAGAACCCTTTTTTGTTTTAGTAACTTGAAGGAGTCACGAGGAGAATGATTACCAATTGCTCCAAGGCTTTCCCCTTGATACTAAGTTATTCCGTCTTCAAATTTCAATTTTTATCAGGATCAATGATATAGTCTCGATGGATGCTATTCTAGTTCATGAGCCATACAATGGATTGTTGCCCTTATGTCTTTTATTGGTTTCACTTTCCATCAATTATATTGTGATAAAAGGCTTGTTATTTATTTGGTTGTATATATGCCTTCGTATCTTTTTGTTTTGGTATCAATATTTTATGGCCTCATAAGGTTTTCACTAATCTTCCATTCTAATTGTTTTCCGTTTCTAAGGTGGAATTGATCATTTTGATGTTGCTGCTTCAGAATGTATTATTCTTCATGTTGTCTTTAGAGTTGTAGGCATTTCTTTCATGCGTATGACTAAATACCGTTCTTTTTAGATGTTTAACGTATCTCTTCATTTTCTATTTTATTGGAAGATCCAGCATATGAAGCAACCCATTATTTTGTTAGTTTCTCGGTTCATAGCTATGCTCTGGCCATGGAGATATTGATACAAACGATTAGCAGCATATAAGAATGTGAATTTCAAATATCCGTAACAAATTCTTTTGAACGACTGACTTAAGTGTGATTATTTAGAACCTAAAACCTTATATCAAAACAAAAATATTGATGAAGTGCGCAGGACAAGTAAAAGGGAACACCTTGAAAAATGCATCTGTATAGTTCTTGTTCTTCATCAATCTGCTTTATCTGAATATGGCAATGATAAAATATCAATCTTACTTTGGCCTGTGAGAATGCTTTTAAGGCTTCAGGATGGTCCGAAATAAGGACCACCAAGCAATAGGCATTCTATGATATAAACAATTAGGATCAAAGACTGATTAAAAAACTGTAAGAAGGATTTAGCTTTTTGGCTTTTAAGTTATTCTAACCCATTTCCTTCAGTGGATGAGAAAAACGCTCATTTGAAGAGCCTAGAGAAAGCATCCGAGAACCTGAAGCTCTTCAAGGCAGACCTTCTCGACTACGAGTCTATTAGGGCAGCCATTGCAGGATGCGATGGTGTGTTCCATACTGCAAGTCCAGTTCCACCAAGTTCTGTACCAAACCCCGAGGCAAGATTGGTTGTCATATGATTGTACTTTTACAATTTGGCTAATCACGTTTGGAAGCTATATAATTACTCACACTGCAGGTAGAACTGATTGAGCCTGCTGTTAAAGGTACTCTCAACGTACTTAAGGCATGTTGTGAAGTAAATGTCAAGAAAGTCTTGTATGTGTCTTCTGTAGCTGCTATTGCGGTCATACCTAATAGACCCAAGGATCGACCGTTGGATGAGACTTTTTGGTCTGACAAAGATTTATGCAGATCCAATAATGTAATCAGCTGAAATATTCTTAAATGTAGCCTTATAATGTGACTTTTTGCGAACATTATGTTCTCTTGAATATGTTAGAATGTACTAAATTTTGCAAGGAGAGATTTTGGACAAAAAGTGCCACGTGCAACAGTTTGTTCACATTTACTTTCCAAATATGTCCAAAATTGCTGGTGCTTGCAAACTATTATGTTTTTCTTCCCATTTTCACAATAAGTGTGGGTTCAAATGAGAACCGTAAATATTTTGAGAACCGGGAACCAACTATTCCGTTTATTTATTCATGATGAATAATCCTGAATGATGAAAATTATAAACGTTCAATGTGGCAGTAGATATTTATGAAGAAATTTATTCATAATGAAAATACATCATATTCATGATAAAATGGTACGATATCATGAATAATGAAAATCCATGATATTCATGATGAATAATACTCGTGATAATATTGTGGTTATTCCTCATGAAAAATACATGAAAATAGTTGGTTCCCCAGTTCTCAAAAGTCAAAAGATTTACAGTTCTCATTTGAACCAACCCTTTTCACAATAACGGTGGATGGTTCGCAACAAAAAGCCAAGTATAATGGTTTAGAAGTCGATCTCTCCATGATTTTCATGTCTCATTCAACTGTGTTATGCAGGATTGGTATTGTCTTTCTAAAACACAAGCAGAAAGTGAGGCATGGGAATTCTCAAAAAGAAACGGTATTGATCTTCTGTCCGTGTGCCCAACTCTTGTTACGGGACCAATGCTGCAGCAGACAATGAATGCTAGTAGCTTGGCTATTCTTAAGCTTCTTAAAGGTCGGTTGTTTTATCATCATGCCCATATGCTATATTTTTGTAACACCCCATACTCCACATTTGCATAAAACACATATTTCATTACATAGAAACATGGATTACAACAAAAGGTCCCACTAGTACATGGATTGCTATATGTACAAAATCTACATATAAAAATTCCAAAACTAATCCTGTACTACTACATGAATTACAACATGTATCTTCAAAAGCAGGAAACAGATTAGGAAAATAATC
>NC_037540.1:8158387-8162684 GCF_001531365.2 Cynara cardunculus var. scolymus
CTACATATATATATATATATATATATATATATATTTATATCGCGTAAATATATATATACACATATCCATGTATTCAAATAATACACAAATTCACATACCAACATGTATCAATTACCATGTAATGAATTAATCAAATAATCACGTATTAAATACCTTGGGTAATAACCAGGATCTGGTTATCACAATTTTCTTCTCTGTTAGTCTCTTTTTTATATCATGTGTCTGTATACATTTGAAAAAAATTCCGAAAGTGTACACTCGATTGTAGGTGTCCCAAAATAGAAATTGTTGCAATTTTTACGCATACTCTATCCGTCCCAAAATAAGAGTCCATATTTCTATTTAGTTTGTCCCAAAATAAATGTCCACTTTCAGAAGTTAGTGCCTACTTTCCAATTATACCCTTACTTGTGAGTTGGAGAAATTCGTTACTCCACTATTGTTAAGGGTAAAACTGTCATTTAGTTGAGTAAAAAGTGTTAAGAATTACACATTTCTAGATCTGTATGCCATTTTTATTGTGGACATTTATTTTGGAAGGAAGGGAATGTCAAGCATGATTCTGACTTTAAAAGTGGCATCTTCTGTTGCATTCTGCATGTTTGCAGAAGGATATGAAGAAATAGAGAACAGGCTGCGGATGATCGTAGATGTACGTGATCTAGTCGAAGCACTTCTTTTAGTGTATGAAAAACCTGAGGCCAGTGGAAGATACATATGCACATCTCACCTGATCAGGTCAAAACAATTGGTAGAAATGCTGAAGAAGTACTATCCTGACTACAAGTATCCAAAGAAGTGAGTCTCTTTCTCTTTTTACTCCTTCCCCATGAAAATTGCATCAATTTCCTATTTTTAGAAAGTTTCCAAGTTACCATTACATCTCTGCCATTATTGTTATAAGAAATAACTTGATGGTATTGATTTGGGTCTACAAGATTATAGGAAGGCATTTTAGATATTTCACAAATAGTTGAACACTTTCTTAAATTGTGCCAAATAAATAATGTAATCAGATTGGAACTTTATTTGACATGGAGGGACGGGTTGATTTGGTGAGACATGTAAAACCACGAACAAGACCATATAGAACCGATCGATATGGCTTGACCCTTTGGAGACCCCGGGACAATTTGTGTCCGTCTAGCCTTCGTTGGAAGGGATGTGTTGGGGTCTTGCATCGTCTAGACTTGGACCATTTCTCCTCCATATTTGTTCGAGCATCTCCTCTCTCCTTAATGGCTCTTTTGGAGAATAATTTAAGAGCATCCAGAATTGAGGCTTTTTGAGAGCTTATCGAAATGCTTTTTGACCAACTCACATTGTGGAAAAGCCCCAACAAACAAAAATCCTCTTTTTGCTTGTAACTGCACAACCTCACAAGAAGTCTCTTTTTCTTAGCCACCTAAGCATGTGGGTCCTATATATTGGGCAAAGCTATACCATTGTGGAAAGCTCCAACGGGGTTCCACATATTCTCTCATTCAGGGAATTGACTTATGGTGCATGGGTGCTCATGTTTCGTTCTTTTAAATTTTCTGAGACTAATATTTGAACCTTTGGGCCTCCTTTCTGCAAAAGGGTAGGACCATATGGGTTCCACGGCCTTCACGGGGAGGTACGTGTGTCCGAATGGCATATGGGTGGTGTGACCAGTGTCTGGAGTCGAACCCCAGATTTTCCATTCATTCTACAAAGATGTCCATCTCCGTACCGGCTACGCTAAAGCCACATGAACCTCATTTTTGTTTCTAGCCCATATTAACTACATTTCCGGTGGCAGATTTATCGAGCTGGATGGAATATTTTCAGTTACATCTGAGAAACTACAGAGGCTGGGGTGGAGCTACAGACCACTGGAAGAAACGCTTGTGGATTCAGTCGAGAGCTACAAAGAAAACGGTCTTCTGGGTAACTTATAAATTGTCCTCCATCTTTATCAACCACTTTCTATTCTAATAACAATTTTTATATCTACTTTTACAAATTTTCAAATCATTGATGGTCTTTGAATATTTTTTATATACGTCGTATGTTTTGTTGTTATAAAAAAATATTATTTTATGTGACTTTTTATACCAAAAGATGTATAAATAAGGGGCCGATTACCCGGTAAGCACTTACCGGTAAAATTCAACATTATCGCTTACTTACCGGGTAAGATTTTATTCACTAAAACACATTGTATGCAACAATTATCCCGGTAAGCGCTGACCATGGTAAGAGTCCTCGTTCTCACTTAACAGCTAAGACTCTCGATTCTTGCCTTCGCTCTTACCGGGTAAGATTTTTAGTCCTTGCCATATTCATCCGATAAAGTAAATTGACTTGGTTAAGCGCTTGGTAAACGGGAAGACTTGTATGAGTTAATTTCTGAATGTGTTTGTTTTCAACCTAATAAGTTTAATGGGTTGTTAGCTTAGTTGGTTAAATTATATTGAGGTGTTTGATTTTAACTTAATACTAAGAGATATTGAGGTGTTTGATTTTAACTTAATACTAAGAGACTAACTTAACACGTTAAGTTAATCTATCCTATATTAATGCATTAAGGTAGAGTTTATTCCAGAAATTACGCTTGTCCTATAACATTTAATCACACGTCTCGTTAAGTTTACCGACATGCATAAATTAGAAAATGTAATCACATAATAATACTTTATTATTTTAATATATTTTACATTATTAGGTAGTGTTATGAACTTGTTGAATTCAAATCATTCATATTATTTTAATTTTTTTGTCATTTTAAATATGTATTAAACAATTTATTTTTATTCAACACTTATGATGAATAAGGTTGGTAATTTTTGCTAAGGAGTTGTTTGTTTACCTTTTAATAATTCCATTAAGAGGCAGACTTTGAATCGTTAAGAGGTGAATCTTGTTTGGCACTATATCATTAAGCACCCTAATTTCATTGTAAACAATTACCAAACAATTATATTTCATTTTGCATTATATCATGAGAGTCTCTTAATCATTCTGATCACTTAATCATTCAGCAACTGTCAAGCAGCCTCTTATTCAAACTATTTATTCAAGATAAAAATTAAGCAACAATTTATCTTAATTTATTCGAGGTGGATTAATAATTAGAAACAACTTAATAGATTCAAAACTTAATGGATAAAAAATCAAACAACGTCTTAATTTAAAAATAAGTAAGTATTTATGTAAGAAAATGTTTTTAAAAAACTAGTTTAATATGTAAATATATTTTTATTTTTCAGAAGTATAGAATTCTTGTATTTTATTCCGGGAATTGTTTTATATATTTTACAAATTGTTAAGTAATTTAAAACTATTTATCATTCTATCAACAAGAGAGACTCGTGAAATAATTAATAATTTAATAAAACATTTCTTTTTGTACTGTTTTGTTTTAATTATTATATTATTGTGCTCATATAGATCTCAACAACTATCTATATATTATAATAGAATTGTTTTGGCGTGCGTCTTATGCAAATATAAGACAATAAGTTATTATTTGTTTATTATGAAATTATATAACCTAACCTAACAAATTTGATCCTTAATTATTAAGACAAGGTCGTACAAGTTATAGGATTCAAGAGGTCACTAATTCTAATAGGAAACAGCGTTTGTTATGGTAGTCGGTGGAAAAACATCGAAACCATGTATTTCTTGACGTCTGATTAGACCAACCATTTATTTTGCTTCTCCATTCTTGTTATTGCAAAGATTACTTATTGTGGCTGCCTTTTGAATGATTGTAAAGATTTCTTGAAATCTAGTTTTACATTTTAAGAGAAACCACTTGTTTGTATTTTTGCTAATAAGTGTCATTTCCAAGTTGTAAAGATTTCTTGAAACCTATTATTAGTCTTTTAGATTGTGTTTGGTACATGGTATATGACAAGATATGATGGGAGAAAACTCAGTGTTCTATGTTTGGTACGATATGGGACAAGGACAAAAACCGGAACAAAATGGGACAGCATGAGACAAAAAAGGTTTTTTTTTTTTTGTTCCACCAAGTCTCTCTCTCTCTCTCTCTCTCTCTCTCTCTATATATATATATATATATATATATAAATTAAAAAATCACTAAATGATGATTTTAAAAACCATGATACACAATATGAATAAAACGAAAGTTCGCCATCCGTACATATTTTTCTTAACTAATAGTTCTTTAACGAAACTTAATAATTAAATTAAACATTTTATTAAATCAATTTATTATTTATCAAAAGAGAGGAAATATAACTTTTATTTTTATATAACTAACCAAAAAATTTGTTACGGTTGTTATATTTAATTTTTTAAT
>NC_037540.1:8162714-8165023 GCF_001531365.2 Cynara cardunculus var. scolymus
TTGATCATAATTCAAAATAATTGATAGTTAATATTAATTTATAACTAACAATTAATATTACTTAATAATTTTTAATTAATAATTAATAACAATTAATGAACATAATTGGAAAAAAAAAATAGCAAAAAAACTAATGAATTATTAAAACTTTACACTTGCTTCTCATTTAGCTTTTGACTATCCAAGCATGAATTTTTCAATAAAAATAAAAAAAATAAGTTAATTTATGTTTGCCAAAGAGTACCTAAATGACAACGAACTTTGATCGCTATTTTTTTACCGAGCGTTGGAAACAAATGGACAAAAATTCTTTTTCTACATCAACTTTTGTTCTTAGCAATCACAACCTCGAAAAAGGTTAAATTAGTCATGTGAACAAGAGTTCTTGATAGGGATGTGATTTTTGATGTTGATTTTTGTCTTTATTATTTTCATTATAATTTTAATTTTATTAACCGCGTTTGATACGTGGATTGATCTGATACATCTTGTCTTTATGTGCATCTAATGTTGGAAATCTTTTCTTACCCTCATTTAACTCTACTTCTGACTGGAACCCAACCCAGTAAATGCTTTACATGATTATGCATTATTAACCTTGCAATATTGTTTATATCTAAATAATGATAATAATAACATGTGTTATAAATGCATCAAATGATTAAAGACCATTATTATTTAGCAGGGGACCCATAATCTTTAAAAAAATGTGTGCACCTTTTAAGGTGGATAAAATGTCTGTAAATTCCCGTGTCATCATGTGAAAAAGCCAAAATCGTTTGATCAAGGAAATTCTAAGTATATTGATATCGGGAATAAATTACATTGTTTTCAAATGAAATCGACCTTTTGAGCATGATGCAAGACGTTGTCTTAGTCGTAAGCTTGATGTGTTTTCTGTGTGCTGAATTTCACTGTTTTAGGGATTTTTTTTTCCAGTTTTTGGTTGATTTCAAGAATTTTTTTATGTTTTTAGTTGATTTTGAGAATTTTTTTGTTTGATATCACTCGTATTTTCAAAGCTCGGAGCACCTTTCAAAGTTGTAACATATACATCTTTCAATTATACTTGTAAAAATTGGTTGAACAGACCTATCTAGCATAGGTCCTCCCTGTTATTACTTGCACATTGTTTTTTTTAACTAAATAAATAATAAGATCAATTTACAGTTTCAAATCCTTGTACAATATAAATTATTACTCGTATGCATTTTTGTATCTTACTAAAGGTATTCAAACAGACAAATAGTAAATAAATCAAAATAAAAAATAAATAACATATTGGATATATATATATATATATATATATAGCATTTGATCTTGGCCCTATATATATATATAGGGAGAAGATCAAATGTTAACCAACAATTTTGTGTTAACTTTGAAAACCATGACAACCAATCAAATTACATTCTTCTTGTAGGTTTATGTCATGTTCACATTTTAATTACAAGGGTATTTCAGTAAATTGATTTGATATGTAACTCCCAAACAATTAATGGGGAGATACAAATCATCAAATCCTAAAAAATATGCATTTATAATATTAATATTTTTATTTTTTTTAATCTTGATCTTCCATGTTTATTGTTTTATCAGTTTTTAATTCGCATAGAAAACACGGCAGTAAATTTTTTTTGGCATCAATCAAGCTAATATGGATAAACGCAATGGAATATAAATCGACAACAGTGAAAAGATTAAAATGGTTTATGATGACAATCGGAGTTCGAGGTCGGAAATTGAAGAAATTAACCAAAGCGAATGTCTTGGTAATAGATTTTTATTTTTTTTTAGATTCGTTTTAATCGAAATTATGTTCATTACGATGTGTTGTGTTTTTTATAATTTATCTTGTACTGATAACTTTTTTTTTATTACTAAAATACGTACCTAAATCACATGTTCAAATGGAAGTACATGCACGACCCATTTTCATATTGTCATATTACCGACTTTTATGAATCATGAACCATTGTGTTCATGTTACATCTATCATATGAACACAAGTGTTATTTTTTAAGCTTGATACCAAATCTTTATATTTGTGTAAGTGTTTGCACCCGGTGTTCATAGAACCATGAACACAATTTGAACAAATATTTATATTTGCGTAAGTGTTTGCACCCGGGTTCAAATAAAAACCACTCAATTTGTAAAAACCGTGAAAACCTCATTCAACCAATCATAATTTTTCATTTTGTTCATTTTTTTGTAATTATGAGATCTTGATTAACCATTTTTATTGTGGAGAGTGTTAATCATGGATATTATCATCTTCATTATTTTAATTTTAGAGAAATACATAA
>NC_037540.1:8165428-8168282 GCF_001531365.2 Cynara cardunculus var. scolymus
AAGATTGTAATATGCTACAGAATCTTTAAGATTGTAAGAATTAAATGAATGAATTCATCAAATCAGAAGCGAAATAAACTAATCTATGTACATAAAACAAGTTTCATGAAGGTGAAACTAGTTCATGGCGTAATTGAACAATGAGTAGTGAACCCCGTTTTCAGTGATGGTGTAATTGATCCATTTAGTAGGTGAAATGCAAAATGAAACGGGTGTATAATGTATGCGGTTTGTCATGAAATAATTACATGCTAAAATGGATTCATGATGAAACCGGTGCATCTTGAAATAATTTCATAATGAATAGGGTGCATATTTACATGGGTGTGTGAAGGACATTGAAATAATTTCAAGATAAGGAATAAAAAGGTTGATGCATTAGCGAAATTATTTCCTAACAAATAGAAAATTTTAATTTCCTAAAATAAAGAATAATGTCCTTCAATAGGATGTTACATAATATGTATTTTTGTTTACCATTTTGCCCTTATTGCTAATATAAAAATATTTTTTTAATATTTTTTTTAATTTCATAAAATAAAGTAAATTAATCTTGACCATTGATCAAGAAAATGGATGGATGAGATTGGTATAGAGGAGCGTTCAAATAAAAACATGCATCATTTGTGTAAACCGTGTAAACCAATCACATCCATCCATTTTCTTGATCAATGACCAAGATTAGTTTATTTTATTTTAGAAAATTAAAAATATATATATATATATATATATTAAAATTTTATTTTATTTCAACAGTAAGGGCAAAATGGTAAACAAAAATTAACATTTGGTAACATCTTTCTCGATATTAATGACACTATTTTCATTTTTTAAAGCAATATATTATTTTTAACTTTAAATCACATCCAACAATAAAAACATATAAAAAAATGAATATAACACACCATATTCAATTATATGGAGTGAATCGTTTTAAATTTTGAATTACATTATATGAACGAAATTGGTTTCACCATGAAAATGTTTTGGTTCACATAATTTATTTGCAACAAGACCCGGTTTCACGTTCATGAAACCTGTTTCATTTTCATAATTTATTTTCAAAATGCACCGGTTTCATTTTCCTTTTCATCAACAAAATGGATCAACTACACCATCAATGCAATGGTTTCACCATAAAAAKKTTTTGGTTCACCTAATTTATTTGCAACATGAACCGGTTTCACGTTCATGAAACTTGTTTCATTTTTCTTTTCATAATTTTTTTCAAAATGCACCGGTTTCATTTTGCTTCTCATTAGAAAAAGGATTAACTACACCATCAATGCAACGGATTCACCATAAAAATGTTTCGGTTCACCTAATTTCTTTGCAACATGAACCGGTTTCACGTTCATGAAACCTGTTTCATTTTGTGGATTTTTTTTGTTCATCTATGTTTTGATGATTTCATTCTATAATTCAATTGTTTCATCAAGACACGTTTCCTGATTATAACTCATGACAATATATGAAATCCAAATTTTTAATATTTTAATATAATTAAATATTTAAATGTTACCATTTATACAATTTTCTTTATTATGTTTCCTTAATTAATATTTATTAATAATTTTCATATTTAATAGAAAATATTGTAAATGATCGAAATACCCTTATTAATTAAATTTAATTAATAAAAATGAATTTTCCTATTGGTCGAAATTGGTTTACACGGTTTCTTAGAAATGCACGGTTTTCATTTGAACGTGAAACCGGTTCATGTAAAAACTGTAAAAACCTCATTCAATTAATCATAATTTTTCATTTTGTTCATTTTTTTGTAATTATGAGAGGTTGATTAACCATTTTTATTGTGAATGGTGTTAATCATGGATATTATCATCTTCATTATTTTAATTTTAGAGAAATACATAAAACAGTTTCATCAAAACTTTATTAAATATTATATGAAACAATTTCATAACCATATATGAAACAAATTTATCAAAAAAAATATATTATATGAAACAATTTCACAAGATTAAACAATTTCATGAAACAATTTCACAAGATTAAACAATGAAATCGACGTATGAGGGTGGTTTGTACGATTTTTACAAATGAGGGTGGTTTTCATTTGATCACTCATCTCTCTCTTTCTCTCTCTCTCTCTCTCTCTCTCTATATATATATATATATATATATATATAATCACAAGTTCATTTGAGGAATAGTAAATGTATAGGAAATAGAGAAGTCATCCTAGTCATTCCATTAAAAAACTAACAATCAAGAATAAAATATCGTTTAATGACATTCCGTTTTAACTACTTTTAATTAATCGGAATAATTGTCAAAGTGGCCCTGATACTACTGTTGGGTTTTAGTTTGTGAAAATAACCGGATAAAACGCAGCGAATAAACAGAACCCGGTTACAAAAACATTTAGAATTTTTTTTTTTCTAAATAAAACCCAAAGCCAGATCCATTGACAATTAAAACAAATCTACACAAACCATAGGGTGTTCAAAATATTCACTCCGTGGTTGAAATTGAAACTTTGATGTAGCACTAAAAAACCAAATCAGATTTCCTCTATCGGTTGTCCACACACGAACACGCTTGAAACTTCCAACGGGTGCTAGCCCAAAGAATTTTAATTCTATAATTGTATCGCAAGGGTTTTGAGGCTACAACTAGTTATCAGAACTCAATCATCTACTTTGGTTTAGCCCCTAAGCCTTATGTTTATCCGCAGTTATTTATACGAATTCAAACATCGAGCTTTAATAAGTTGTACTTATGCATAATTACTTATAATCTTGAATTTTAAGTAATATGCATCAATATACAGTACTTTATGCATAACAAAAATATATCGATATTCGTATCAAATTAACTATTTAAAATT
>NC_037540.1:8171412-8173961 GCF_001531365.2 Cynara cardunculus var. scolymus
TAATTGTTTGGTAATTGTGTACAATGAAATTAAGGCTCTTAATGGTTAAGGGAGATCCACCATACAAAATCATTCAGAGGGTTTTAGAACCATTAAAAGACATACTTTTTTTTTTTGCCAAACAAGATTCAGCTCTTAACGATTCAGAGGTTTTCTTTTAATAGACCTATTAAGATGTAAACAAACAACCCCTTAGTAGTTAAAACAAAAACTACAACACCATATTTCCTCAAATTAAAAAAAACTGTAACGCGAACAAAACTTATATTTGATGAAAGTAATTTATTTGTTGAATTTTAATGCACTGAACTTGGATTATATAAACTGATATTTTAGTTTTATATAACTTTTGTAAATTACAATAAATCAGTTGATTATAAAATATTTTATTTTCTTAACTATTGTTTTTATTAGGATTTGAATATTGTTTTTAATTAATTAAACTAAATAAATAATGTTTAAATTTTAAATATGTTTGATGATATTTATCTTTAAATGGGTTTTAATTTTATTTTTGGTTTAATAATATAATATTTTGTAAAGATAATAATTAAGTATTTTGTTAGAACTCAATGATTATCCTAATTATATTTTAGATTTTTTATATTTAAAATGAGATGTTTATCCTGTATTAGATTGTGTTTATCTGCAGTTAGTTACACGAATTCAGTTATGGGATGAAATCGGATAGTGATAAAATCGTTTAGGGATGAGCGGGTTTAAGAGTTCAAGAGTTTAAGAGTTTTTAAGAGTTTTAGCCAAATGCTTTATAATATAGTATAGATTATATACATATTTATAGATTAAACCCTGTAATTATAATAATCACAAAACAATACACATGTTTAGATTCTTTCTTTAGTGGAAGTATACGTGTTCTTTGTGTGTGACCCTTTAGGTTTACATGGCTCGTTGGCAGTGTATCTGGGTGACAAGTGACGTGGGTATAACATACAACTTACACACACAAATTTGAAAATAGCCAATTTTTAGGAACAATGTAACTCCCATATTTTAAATATATTCTTACTAATTTAACCCCACTTATTAAATATTTAATAAATTATTAATCATGAACCAATTCCTATTGAACCATTTTTGTTTGTATAGTTAACACAAAAAGTAAAATTAACAAAAACCATTTTGGTTTTATATAGTTAACAAAAAATTCCTATATATATATAAGTAAATCAAAATGTTTTGTATTGATTTAACACGTTACATTAATTAATGACTTGTTTAAACTATATAAAGTATCGCTACAATTAATTAATATATTTTAGTATTTTTTTAATCATTTTATATTTATCAAATAAGTTATCAACGTACTTTTTGACAAACGTGACAAGTTAATCACCAAAAACTCAAATAATATAAAACACAAATAATAAATAATGAAATAGATACCAAAATGAAAGACCGTACGGGTTTGTATTTGAAAACGGAAAAAAAAAAGATTTAGATTTATTAGTACTTAAAAGAAGGGGATCAAAATTTGGAAATATAATAAATTAATAAAATATAAATAAATATTATTTTTGTATACACCTCATTTTAAGTAATATACATTAATTAACAATACTTCATGTATAAAAATGATTTTTAAGAGTTTTCGTCAAATGTTTTGTAACATAATATAAATATAGTATTCAGTCATTTAAAGAAGTCACTAGAAAAAGAATTACACATAGAAAAAATTAATAATGTTTCACAATCTATTGAACTTAAAATAAAATATATTTGTGACTATTTTCGTAAGGCAACAAACTTTGTAAAATAATAGCAGGTTTTGAAATTTGTTGCTCTTTCTGATGACTAATTTAGATTGTGACAGGTTTCATATAATAAGTTTTCACTTTTAATTCTTTTTAAATTAAACTGTTGTACTATTCATATCTTTGATTTTTTTGTTTTTGTTTTAATAAGCTTGTAATTAGTTATAAGTTTAACGTCTGTTATTTTTGTATTTATTATCTAATATTCTTTTTAAAACCAACCATACTGATATTGGAACAAGTCTCGTATCTGCACATTTTCACATATGTTCCATATATATTTGGTGGTTGTTGTAGAGTGAAATAGTCAAATGTTGCATTTATTTTGAATGACGTATGTTATTTACTTACTTTTGAAGGATTTTTTCAAGAGACCAAATGTCTTTTTGTTTATGCGACGCATAGTCCCAAAGTATGTTTGTCCATAAGTCAACATAGCATTTGCAATATTTATGCTAGTTGGCATTATTTTTTTGTATATGAAGAATCTGGAGCAGTTAACACATCAATATGTCATACTCGCGATTCCAATGGGTCAAAGGGTCGTGGCTATGTGGCTTTTTGGGTTTAGCGATGATCCAATATCTTCATATGGTGATTTAGGGGCTGTTTGGCAATTGCTGAATGTTTTGGTGCAGAATGATTAAGAGACTCTCATGATATAGTGCAAAATGAAATATAATTGTTTGGTAATTGTGTACAATGAAATTAAGGCTCTTAATGGTTAAGGGAGATCCACCATACAAAATCATTCAGAGGGTTTTAGAACCATTA
>NC_037540.1:8174911-8256262 GCF_001531365.2 Cynara cardunculus var. scolymus
GGGTCACCTATGACTTCCTGTCTAGAACTGAAAACATCGTCCCCTTCTAGTTGTCTTCCACCAAGAACTGAAACAAAACCTAGATTGGTGCAAAACGAAACCAATAACTCCTTCCTAGAAACGCAATTTTGATCTGTGCAAAACACGCACACACACACACACACACACACAGAGACCACATTGTCCATTGAAAACAATGTGTATGTCTTGCAAAAACTCTTTGCAACAGATCGAGTGTATGTGTTTTTGCTTCAATGAAAGCATATAGTCTGTGTATGGTTTTTTTTTTTGCAGTGTGTCTGTTTGAGTGATATCAACAATATAGTTTTAGGGGGAGAAATCATTAAACATTTGTACATTTCGGTCGGAGATGTTGAACGAATTTGGGAGTAAAGGTGGTAGTCGGTGAGAATGGTTGCCAGATTTCAGAGACAGCCTTAATATAAAAAAAATATAAAAAACAAAAAGACAAAAATGCCCTTTCCTCTAACAGATTTTTTTACAGAGTTAATGACCAGGGACCACTTTCAAGGTGAAATACAAACAAGAAGGATGATTTCTAAACTTGTTAAAGTTCAGGTTTCACTTTCACACTTTTCACCAGGAACTAAAATTGGAGTTTACTCCTAAATTATATTAGAGTAAAGTTTGGTTTTCGTCCCCAACGTTCGTCCATTTCAACAAGTCTCATCCCTAAAATTCATTAACTCGGTTTTGGTCCTTCACGCTTGTCATTTTTCAACAGATTTGTTCCTCCCACTAACGGAGTTAAGTTTTTCAGTTAAATAAGAGATATTTTAATCATTAAACAATTTAAAACCGTTTTAAGTTTTTCTATGTAATGGACCAACCCAAACCCGTTTCTTTCCCTAACAACTCCCTTTGCCAAAACCCATCTTCCCCTACACCCCATTTCGTCGACCATCCACCACCATGCAACACAAACACAAACTCAACCAACGACGACCAACTTTGTTGTTCCACACAGTGAGCCCGACAATGTTGGGGGAGGAAAGACCAAAAGAAGTTAACCGATTGGAGGTAGTTGTATGTTTTTTCAGATATGTGGTTGACTTAAAAGGGAAAGAAGTGGTTGGGGANACAAGGATAGGAAATTGCAATAATCACTACGAATACATATTAAATGATCAAGTTTCATTTGTTTTCTACCACACAATATTCATGTTGAATCTACCAGTTCTCCTTTTTCTTAATGCCTTTAGGTGCACTTTAGGATTCCCCATACCAGTTGCAAGTTTTCCTTGGACTTATATATATATATTCTTAAAATACAAATAAATTTATAAAACACTATATTATAATAGAAAATTAAGAAAAAAAAATAGTAAAATGACAAAAACGTTTCTCATTTAATTAGATTTAATAGAAAAACTTAAAACCTAAAAAGAGGGACATAATCTACTGAAAAATAATAACCGTAAAGGACTAAAATCGAGTTAATAAAGTTCAATAAAAACAAATAATAGTGACAAAAATTGAACTTTAACCGATTAAATTACGTCAATTCCATACAACAAACAAAATAGTTATAAGCTTTTGTCATATTTGATTTAATATACGAATGGATATACATCGAAATTTAAAACATTAAAAAAAAAAATATTCCAAAATAATAATATTAATAAAACAAATTAATTATTAGTAATAAGATATGACTAGTTGTGTACCCGCGCAATGCGGCGGGAGCCATGAATTTTAGCAATTTTAAAGTTTCATTGGTTTTATTAGATAAGATTTAATTATAATATAAGTTACACTTGGTCTTTACATATTAATACAATTTGAATAAATAAGAGTTATGATTCCAATTACAGTCTATCGATAGAAAAAAAATTGTATGAGAGTTTAAAATTCAATATATTTAAAATCCAACATATTTAAATGACTCCATAAATGTGTTCGATTTACAGCAAGAGCAAAGAATCAAGAGACTGAGACCGAGAGTTCTAGAGCAATTGAATGGGAGATGAATGTGAGACTTTTTAATAACTCATGGTAAATATGAGTTTGAATCTCACCTTGGGGGATGAGGAGAAGACATAGAGGTATGAGAAGGTGAAAATATGAGTGAAATGTGTCAAAAGTATTTTGGAAACATAAAAAGAAAATATAATAATATGCATTGGTAACTTGTACTATATATTATTTTAATTGTAGATTAAGATATTTTAAGACTGAATGCATAAAGTGGTAGTATTTAATGCATTATGAGTTGTTTTTAAGACTTTGTGCATAAATGTATAATATCTTGTGCATTAAAAAATGTTTTTAAGACTTTTGATAAATCGGGTTTACAAGGTAGTATATATACAAAAATAATTAATTGAAATGTTGTTTGATCCAATTTCTGTATTAGAAAAAGAAGTTATTGAATCAAATTAAATTGGATTTTGAGTTAAAAACACATCAATACAAAATAACAAGTTAATCATTAAACATCAGTTGTTGAACTAAACTTATGGGTTTGCATGATGATTCTTTCACACTCTCAATTTGTATTTAATAAATTTTTGTTATTACTATACTTTTAATTAATTTAATTTTATTTAATTAAATTTATGAATTATTTTTAATTTTTTACATTTTAATATTGACTGTGAGTGGATTAAAAATATCTATTATCTATACAATATTAGAAAGCATTTGACAAAAACTTCTAAAAACAATTTTTATACATGAAGTACTATTTATTGATGCATATTACTTAAAATTTAAGATTACAAGTAATTTGCGCAAGTACAACTTATTAAAAATCCATTTTTAAATTTATGTAACTAACTGCGGCTAAACATAATTAAACACGGGATAAATATCTATTTTCAATATAGAAAATCTAAAATATTATTGAGATAATCATTCGGTCAGCAACAAAGTATACGCTAATCAAGATCAACGTATCTTCTCCTTGATTTCTTCCGACTTTATCCTCATCACTTGGTATTTCTTTCGTCTTCCTCACATCATCAGATCATCGCTTCCCTCAATTGTTCTGCCTACAAGAATCGACCTCATCTTCCGTCTACAAAAAATTGGTGTCAATTTAATCAAGAAGAAGCAAATTTTGTTAGAACTAATCAAATCTCTTAGGAGCCATTTACCAAACACTTACCCGGGTAAGCGCTTACCGAGTCACATTACCTCACCCGAAGAATATGGTATGGACCAAGAATCTTACCCGGTAAGAGCGAAACAAGAACCGTGAGTCTTACCCGGTAAGTGAGGGCAAAGACTCTTACCACGGTAAGCATTTACCAGGTAAATTATTGCATACAATGTCGTTTTGGTAAACTAAAATCTTACCCGATAAATTGGACCAAAGTGAAGATTGCACCCAAAACAACTTTATTTGCAATGCAGGTGCTTGGGAAATGCAGTTTGGTTTGATTTGAATGGAAAAAACTTCATATTGTTCAATGCTTAAGGTGGTTACAAGTCACTAAAGAGTAAAGACTTCTTCCTCAAAAAATGTTGGTAGACTTGAATCATTGCTTATGTGAAAATCCATGTTGTCTTTTGTTGCAAAGAATAATGATTGGCTTTAGTTATCAACACTCTCTAAAGGCAAGCCTTTTTTTCTATGGTGGGGACATATGGTTACTAAACTGCCAATATCACTTCTGTGCTTGCAAGGGTAAGGCTAGAGAGAAAAACCAGACCAGAAATAAACATTACCGGACCAAATGTCTCTGCTTGTCTACCACCGGTTGTGACTTTACCTTCAAACGACATTTAAAATGCTTTGTTAAACAATTCTTGGGGCTAGACACTTGAATGAACACCCAACATAAATAACTGCAATAACCTTTATATACAGCCCGAGCAGCAGGTAGAAAACCACATATTTACAAGCAAATAAAAAAAGGAAACACACTTACAAGGATAGGAAATTGCAATAATCACTACGAATACATATTAAATGATCAAGTTTCATTTGTTTTCTACCACACAATATTCATGTTGAATCTACCCGTTCTCCTTTTTCTTAATGCCTTTAGGTGCACTTTAGGATTCCCCATACCAGTTGCAAGTTTTCCTTGGAAAGATTTCAAGTTGAAGTTAAGGAAATCAAAAAGTCAAACCCAGGCAGAGTTTAAGGAAATCAAAAAAATGAAAAGCTATGGAGTAATCATACCTGGAGAGACATGATTATAACAAGGAAAATTTTCTTTAACCACATACTTCCTACTAAACAACGTATCAAGAAAACATACCAAACAAATATAAATTCTAAGTATTAAATAGTGTGTAAAAGGTTCGAGAAAAACTTACATCGTTAAATCCCTTCGAAAGGAATCGATCAATGTATATGAATCAATCCCTTTGATAAATTGCAGATGAAAATCTGCGGATGACAAATTGCAACAAAAACAGATTAGTAATGATTACACAATGATACACACTACAAAGTGAGAAAATTAGGTCAAACGTAAAGTGTGAGAGAGATGGAGATAATCGATCGACTACCAAAAAGAGAAATCGAGAGAATGAACCTGGTACAGGGGAGAGTGTGAGAAAGATGGAGAAAGACGAAGTCGATTACAGAAAAGAAATCCACAGATAGACGACGACAACCGACTATTTTGAAGAGAAATCCAGAGATCAACCTTTGAGTCAGGTTGAGACAGAATGGATCTTTCTCTACACCAGCTTATTTTGGGATTGAGATGGAGAAGCAATGGGGAGCAAGAATGAAGAACCAGTGTGTTTTATCACGAACAAATCTTACACCTTGGAAATTAATAGTCACCTCGACAGACGTGTAAATCTGTTGAATTGGAAAATGTATCATTTTTAGGAGAGTGGGAATATAATCCTTGGGAAGCGAAGAGATTCAAATCTGAAATTTGAAGTTGTAATTTGGGCTTCTAGAAAGTAATTCATGTATTTTGGGTTGTACTTTAAGCTTTTAAACTTGTATTTAAAACTTTTATTAAATTTGCTTTATAATGTAGCATAGATAAGGGTATTTTGGGTATTTATAATTTTAAGACTTTAAGACTTTTAGTGAATTTGCTTAATAAGGTAGTATAGATAAAGATCTTGTTCTCCAAAGCAATATAACGACTCCTTCTTTTTCAAATTTAATTAATTAAAAAAAAAATGAGGGTCCGTAAAAGAGAAGTCATGGAAAAGTGGATATATTTTGAATTTCAAAAACCCTAATTATTAAAATACTTTAATCAATTCATCTCTTTCAAAATTCTCCCAAACCATACAAATTGCTTCTTCTCCATGAATTATTAATCATCACATAATTCCTCATATTTATCGGTGAGTTTTTCTTGAATTTTTTTCATCGGATTAATTTTTTTTTTGTATTTTCGGTAACTGTAAAATTGTGAAAAAGGAAATCGTTTCCGAATAAATCGTCTTTGTCTACTGTAATTCTTTTTTGGTTTTTTAATTTTAATTTATTTTTTGGTAGATTTGTTGGAAATTTCCAGTGATTCTAAGTTGAATTTTTATTTCTGAAGTGAAGTTGTATGTGCGATCTTCGTTGTTATTAGGGCTTTTTGGGGTTTGCTGAACTAGGTTATTCAAGTTAAAATTATGGTAATTTGTGTTTTTTATCAGTTCATTCAGTACAGAAGTTGAAAAAGATTTGATTTTGTTCTGGGATTTTGATTTCCACCTACTTATTTTGATTTGCTATGTTTTTGCAGTCAATCTGTTGCTCTCGTCTTTCCATTTTTCCGACCAAAGGATTTCGAAACTTGTATGCAGATGAACGGATCTGAATCCGGAAGAATTTTCGAGCAGTCAATGACGCCGGTAACGTCTCAGCCGCCTGTCAATAGCATCCGAACGACGTACACTCCCGGCGTTACTGGTGCATACAGTGTTGCAACCGATGTAATGTCTAGCAGCGGTGGCGGTGGCGGTGGTGGGAGTTCAGGGTTCCACCAGAACATCAACATCAACGAGCACGTCGGCGGTGAATCAATGATAAAGAAGAGGGGGAGGCCAAGGAAGTACGCCCCTGACGGCTCTATGTCACCGGCGGCCAGGGTAGCAAAGTTGACACCCACCACTGTTACAGCCGCTGCTTCATTGAATGGAGCTTTCGAACAGCAACAGCATCAACCTCAATCAGCTGCTCCTCCTATTTCTGCAGCCCCTGTTAGTTCAATTCCTATGGATGAAGGATTTGCATCAGCAAAGAAGGCCAGAGGTAGACCTCCTGGTTCGTCAAACAGGAAACAGAAAAGAGAATCTTTGGGTAAATAAAATTTCTCTCTATATATATTGAGAACAAATCCTTAGAAGTCTTTTTAGGCAATTGATTCTTGATCCAACTTGGTATACAAGCACATTGCTTGGCAATTGAAAAGCTTACATTTTCATTTGGGTCCATATTTTTTTGTTTACTATAAAGTCAGGGCAAATAATGAACAGAACTTGTTGGCAAAACGTCAGCGACATGTTTCTGAGCTTGATTCTTAGCCTTTTCTCTTTGGTTCCTAGAAGTTGGAACGCTTTGCTACAATCTTTTGTGTGTTACTTGTGCCCTACCATATCACTTTTTGGTTAGTCTTGGTGGATGATGTCTTCTGCAAGTGATGTTTTCTCAAAAAATTGACATCTTTTGTAAGTAATTTATGTTGAGGTTAGATTTTGGTTCAAATGTCATATGAAAAGGATGTTCATTTTGGTCTTTGTGTTGGATAAATCATGGTGGGTATTGGGTAGTCAGATTTTTTTTACTGTTTACAAATAAACAGAGTATTCGGCTGTTGAAATTTTCGTTAATTCAGATCCAAATTAATTGGTGTGCAAGTGTGCATATAGTATCCTGTTTAGCCACGTGATAGTGGAACATGGAATTTTTTTTTTGACTTTTTGTGATGATGTTTGGTGGGTTCTTCTTCTGATTAGTTCTTGTTTAACTTCACTATATGCTATGTATATCATTTATCAAATTTTCTTGCGAGTTTGGACCTCATTTTCTGTTGACTTTCTTTTTGATACTGACACACGGGATTGTAGTTTAGATTTCTTTTAGCTGAATATTGAAATTAAGGAGGAAAAAGAAAAGAACTTGTTTTCACTGAAACCTAGGACCTGGTCTACTGCACTAGTAGGACCTAAAAGCTTATGTATGTCCCATGATCTTTTGTGGGAGGTTATTATTAAAATTTTGTAGCAAGATCCTGGTGTATGTACATATATATGCATCGTATATGTAGGTTCTTCATACATACACTTGGATAATGCAAAAAGTTCATGGCAGTATATGATTTATCTCTGCTCTCTACTCTCTACTCTCTACTCTCTACTATCTACTCTCACTCTCATGTGGACAATAAAACGCAACATAACAGTGGCCCCGTTTCAGTTCATATGCACATAAGTTTGTCAAGGCTAGAATTGGGAGTGTTAAGTATGACCAAACCTGTTCCTATAGTTCGTTTTAGCTATGAAGCTGTTCTAGATGTCCTTTTCGTGAGATGCAAATGAAGCAAAATTTATTGGTCAGTGTTCTCTAAATCAAACTCAGCTCTATTTTTACGAGGGTATAATTGACTTAGAATCTGTTTGTTAATAGCTTAATGAGCTCGATGAGGCTCACAGCTTATTCGGTCAGCTATACATGACTGTTTGGTAGTGGCTTAATGATATAAAAAGTGGCTTATTTGGTAAGCTTCTAGGGGGAGCTTTATGCAGAAAGCCAAGTTTTTCCAACCTGCCCCTCTTATTTAAAAACACATGCCCCTTCCATCTATGAAAATGCCTTACTAAACAAAAACCCTCCCGATCTATACATACGGATTAATCCACACAGTCAACTTTATCCATACAACACTTAATGGAAAACCAACCAAACAGCCCCTTTATCTTTAAACATGATGAATTGAAATACACTCTTGATGTCTCACTCATGATGTTTGAATTCCTTTGTTCATTTTATGTTATCTCTTTTTTTCCCTTGAATGAATCATTCTATAGTTATTCCTGTTTGCCAACTTTAAGGTTTCATTTTACATTTTTCTTTCTATGTTTAGGTTTCTTAAATCTTTTGCAGTATCTGTATCTTAATTTATTCTTATATACAGAGTATTTTGTAGACCTTCAGTCCAAATGTGTCTAGTTGAGAGCATCCAGAATTGGTGTTTGTTACTTGAGTTCTCAATGTTGCTTTTGAGAATTTGGTATCTAACTCGTCTTGCTTATTCTGATAATCAGGGGTGACTTATGCTGCAATAGGCATAATTGCTATAGACATATGTGCATGCAACCTGATATTGGATAATTGGATCATCGATTTTACTTAGCAAGCTTTTATTGGATACCACAGTTTGCAATTATTCCTCTTAATCATGGAAAAACTTATGTCTGTAGGATCAGCTGGATTTGGTTTTACTCCACATATCATTGTGGTGCAGCCTGGAGAGGTTATTTTCATTCTCGTTGTTTTCTTCTTGCTTAATGATATTCAACTTATGATGTCATCAGTTAATCATACTCAACTGCTCTTAAAAGTAGTAGAGATATTTAAAGAAAAATGAAGTGTGCTTGCTATGTTGTTAAAAAGAAAAGCAAGCAATATGCTTTAGCAATGAGTAAAGACTTCACACTTATTTATCTTGTTGTTTTGCAGTTTTTCATGACTAATTGTCTGTTTAAATTGTCAACGTAACACCCAAAGCCCAAAGCAACAGGCTGACCCAATAACTTCGAATCCAACTTAAAACCATGGTGGAAGGTATTGGTAACCCACAACTTGAGGCTTATAGGGAGCTCACAAATCTCGTTTTATAGAAAAATGTGGGATGAGTCGTTACACTCAACAACCTCCTCACCCTATGTTTGATATTTTGTCTGAAAATGGTTGAAATTAAAATAGCAATGGGTATGTTTGAAAGATATTGGATGAACCATATCCAGAAGAGAAGAGTTATTCGCCCATAGGTGAGACATAATGGATTTTTCTCAACAGCATATGTTATGAAAAGCCATTATGTTTCACCTATGGGTGAATAACTCTTCCGGATACGGTTCATTCAATATCTTTCAAAATATAGCCATTGCTATTTTAATTTCAACCATTTTCAGGCAGCATATCAAACATAGTGTGAGGAGGTCGTTGATTATTTGATCAGGCAACTAGTCATGAAAAAACTGCAATGCTATGGTTCCAAGGGTATTTATTTTCTTTACATCTTATCATTGTAATGCAATTTCAGTGGCACATTCTCTTGTGATGATAGTTTTGCTTATCATTTGGATTGTTAGAAGTTTTCATCTTTCTAGTAATCATCTAATTTCTAAAGCCAATCTATACTTTGCATCCTTTTAATTAGTTTTTACAATCTTTTGTAATTATTAATCATCATAAATAACTTTCTCTTAACATATACTTCCTCTGGCTCAAAATAAATGCAACATTTCCCTTTTGGGTAAGATTTCAATTCATATTTGCCTGTTTGCCCATTAATAGCCACTATAGAATATTAGTAACATTGATTTTGGTCCAAAAGAGCAAATATTTGACTAATGGTCAAACACTTATGAAATTGTGTGTCAAGTCAAGCATTGCATTTATTTTGAGACAGATGAAGTACAATTTCTATATATAACATGACCGCTCGTCATCTATAAACACTTACCATATTATAATCGCTCGGGCCTTAATGTGTACACTGAGTTCACTTTAGCTTGATATTATTAGAATGCTATGACTAGGAGTCGCTCACATCCTTGAGTATTTGCAGTTTGAAGTTTCTCCCATACTGATATCCAAATTCTATGGATTTTCAGGATGTGCTAAATAAGATCATGTCATTTTCTCAGAATGGACCAAGGGCCGTATGCATCATGTCCGGCATTGGTGTCATAACTAATGTGACACTTCGTCAAGCTGCAACTTCTGGCGGCACTGCAACTTATGAGGTTCTTCTGATTTTTGTTTTAATGATCTAATTGGTGGTTTCCTACATTTTTGTTTGTTTGTATCCCTGGTTGTGCCTCGGAAGTACCCTCTGGACATAGATATGTGACATACGTCTACATAATGAAATGTTTTTTTGGTAAATGTGGGTTGCCGGGCCACCTTACGTGGACCGAGTAATCCCCCTGGCGACAACGAATGGCTTGGAGTCATCACAAGTGAACCTCCATGGCCACAAGGGCTTTGGCAGTGCCTGAATCAGTAATAAGTGACATATTTCTTAAGAGCATTCTGTATAGGTTTTGTCTAATTGTCGAAAATAGACTAAACTGAAGAAATGATTAATTGTACATCCATGGATCTTAATAATTCTATAGTTTGTTTAAAAGAAGTTATTGTTAGTTTACATATTAATATGTTATCTGGAATCAAAATTGAATTTCAGACAATTCTTGATATTGGTATGGCCATATCCATATCACTTGGATCAAATATGAAATTGTACCGATATGGGATCTTCAGAAATTCATTTAGAGCACGATTTACTTTGTGGGCCCCATTTATATGGCGTGAGAAAGGTATACATACATGTGACTGTTGGTTTCATTCAAGTAGTAAGAGTAGAAACGATGAGAGGGATCCACAAAGTAGTGAATGGAGAAAAGAGGACATAGGAACATGACCTTAATTATCTTAAATAACATTCTACCAACTGTTAAGATGCAAGTTCTTATCATCTTCATCGACAATTTGATAAGAAGGTAGAACGTTTTGATTCCTAATTAGTTGATTCAATTCTCGTGCAGGGGCGTTTTGACATATTGGCCCTTTCCGGTTCATTTGTGCTATCAGAGGTATTTGGGCAGCGCACGAGGACAGGAGGACTAAGCGTCACGTTATCTGGACCTGATGGTCGGGTTTTTGGCGGTGTTGTAGCTGGACTCTTGATTGCTGCATCTCCTGTTCAGGTTTTTCCTAGTTTCTTGAGCTTTTCTGATCCGTGTTCTTGTTGATTACTGCTAAGCTTTAGGGTTTAGAAGGCTAATTATTTGTGTTCTCGAAACCTTTTTATCGTGTGTTACAGGTTATAGTAGGAAGTTTTCTTCCTGAAAACAGTAAAGAAGGTATGCCGGGTAATCATGTAGAACCGTTAACAAAGGTGATGCCTGCAAACCGCGGTACGGGACCAAGCAGCTCACCGTCTCATGGGACCCTAAGTGAGTCATCCGGTGGAGGTGGGAGTCCGATGAACCGGGGGAACGAAAACAGTAGCCCACAAGGGATGGCAAGCATGCCATGGAAGTGATGTGGGCCAGTTGAGGGTATAATTGTAATTTTTTTTTAATTTAGTTTTATTAGCCTTTGGTGTAACTTTGTTAGTGGGGACATTTTTCCAGCCAAAAGTGTTGATTTTGGGTGGAGGGGATGGATGCTCTTTTTTTCGAGGTTGAGAATGATCAAATCCTATCACGTATAAATATTTTAGGGAACTTGACCCAAATAAAAATATTCCACAACCAAATTGACCTCCTAACAATCTCTTCGGACTTTATCCAAAAGTCACTATGTCTGCAATACCCAAGTCTAATAAAACGACAAAATTTTAGAGTTTTTTGGCCCAAGTATGTAATTATTACAAATCTGATCCAAAACCCATTTCTACGAATCTGTAATGCCTGATCCGTAAGTGTCCACTTTCATGGGGAAATGGGTTTTCGGTCGAATCAGTAATAGTTGCACGCTGGTGGTTATGGACATGGCTCAAAAACGTTATTTTTTTGTCGTTTAGTGGGTCTGCAGTAATTGCGGACTTGGGTATTGCGAACTTAGTGACTTTTGGGTAAAGTCCGAGAGAAATCGGTAGGATGTTAATTTTGATTGTGGAATATAGTTGTTTGAGTCAATTTCTCAATCTTTTATTATTAATTAAAGCATCAAGTGATAGACTCGATTTGGTCAAACCTTGATTATTTAATGATGGTTAAACCACTCCATCTTTGCCCTTTACTATTTAGCAATGGAATCTTCCTTCCACTCATTTCATCACTTGTATGCCACTCACGCTTATGTAGGAGGAGATATGAATAGAAGTGGAATTTTCGAAATTTAGGTACCGTTTGGTGCAGATAGTATTGGACTAATCGTTTGTCCTATATTTGGTATGACTCATGATTGGACCAATTATTGGTCTTGTATTTGATAAGCTGAACAGGACAAGACAAAAATATTAAAATGACAAGATTGTCTCTAAATTCTGTTTAATATTATTTTATATGACAAAAAAAAAGTTATGCATGACGAGATAGTGTTATGCTTGCCTAACATCATGATAACGATTAACATAAACCAGTAGCTTGTCTTCAACATAACATACATGAAATAAACAAACCACATCTATGAACGAAAGGGAGAGAAATCGAAATTAAAGAGTCGAAATGTAAATCAGAAGCACATCTCAGGGTCTGAAATCTAAATCAGAAAGAAACTGAAATCAAAGAGAATATCTATGAATAGAAATCGTAAACCAAGGGAGAGAAATCGAAGTCGAGTAGAAATCTAAATCAGAAGCACATCTCAGAGTCGAAATCTAAATCAGAAAGGTGGGGCCTGTAAATGAAAAACTAAATATAATTAATACATGTGTATTTTGATGACCAGTTCAATCTAAACCACTAAAAACATTTAAACCGTAGGCTGAATATAACCAAATGGTTTATCTATTTTTCAAACCAGACTGGACCACCAAACCACTTGAATTACCAAAAAATAGTCTGATTTAACTTGATATGACAGATTTTGATATATCCAACAATATTTCCAAAGGTCTTAGGGGCCGTTTACCAAACGCTTATTCGAGTAAGTGCTTATCAAGTCATATTACTTTACCGGATGAATATGATAAGGACCAAAAATCTTACCCGGTAAGAGCAAGACAATAACCAAGAGTCTTACCCGGTAGGTGAGGTCGACGAATCTTGCTACGGTAAACGCTTATCGTGTAAATTGTTGCATACGATGTTGTTTTGGTGGACTAAAATCTTACCCGATAAATAAATAATAGTGTTAAATTTTATACATAAACACTTATCGGGTAAGTGTTTGATAAACCAATCAGGAAAAACACAAATGACAACTTCTATGTTTATTTATTTATGATTAGAAAAGGATTCGCCCAAAATACATCCAAGCAAGAGCATGTGTAAAATTTCACGCAATTTCAAGCGTCAGATTCTCTCACCGACCCCTCCTTCCATCGTTTTCTCTACAATTCTGATTATTTGTAACAGGAACAAATCAAACTCCTTGTTTCAATTGCCGGCCAATCGCTCGACGAAATGCTTCACTGAAATCTCCATGAATTCGCCAAACACTCTTGAGAGTTGAGTCTGGTAATAATCCCTTCAATCCCCACACAGTTGCACTATATACTTCCCATTTCCTTCCAATTTTGCAGTAACGAATTTCTTGTTTATCTGGATAAAATTATCCCTCTCTTGTTGTTGGTTTATTGGTGAAATGGGAATTTGGAAGGTTGGAATGGAGTGATCAATTATACGTGTCAAGGATTCAACGATGCAGGGTTTTTATGGTTCTTTTTCTCCCCTTATTCAAGTTGGGGGAAATGATTATTTTTGTTTGATTCTAGATCTGTGTAGAAAGCAGTTTACTCCCTACTACCTTTTCCATTTAAAAGATATACTCTGCGATTTCTAAATTGAAACCTAGTAGTCTCCTCTCCAAAATTGCTATGGATTTTATAACTTCCATTACCAATTTACCAACAGTTTTCTTGTTACCAAAATTGCAGTGGGTATTGAATGCGGCATTATGTTAGTTTGCTTTCTGCTTTGTTATCACACTTAATTTGCAGCTAATGGAGTCCATGGATAGGCTCGATTCATGACTAATTTCTAAGTTAGTTAGACTAGCTAGAAGAAGCTGTTAACCCTTCTAAGGTATAAGAATGATCTCAATGTTGGTCTCTAAAGATGGGTCATGATGATGCTACTGATTTATGAAAGCAAATTGTGGTGTGAAAATTTGATATATGTCAACTTTTGTGAGACCTTTCAGGCTTTCACTCATGGGGGGACTAATTATTTGCTTTAAGACTAATGTGTCTTAGATTGTAGGTTATAGAAATACTAATTATCATCTGGTTTGTGCTTTTTAGATGCGCTAAATACTGAAAAAATAAAGATAATTTTTCGCTAATTTGACGAACAACGATGATGGTAAACTAATTTGAAATAGCTGTTTCAAAGTTGATTAAAAAATTCCTGTGCTGGATCACTTATCTGTCATGTCAGGATGCTAATATGTATATTGTTTGAGTGACACATCGTATGTTCTGTAAAACATTCACCCAAATCATTAATCGGAGAACAAAGATGAATGTATATTATATTTGTCAAAGTGGTTTACAACAAACTTTTGAATGGGTGAATGACTTGTAATAAATTTGTGTTTTTGGTCGTCAATCCGTAAAAATACTTGATAAAATGTGATTATTGCTCTGTATTTATGTGGAATTAACATGTATACTTGAAAACTTACATGATTCATTGATTTGAAATGAAACCAGGGAATAAACTTTATTTTCTTTGATGCATCAACCACTGTAGATGATGCATCAATTTTTTATTCTGATATAAATATATATGGAAGTATAGTTACTTGGGTCTTGATGTGAAGATTGTGTCATGGTAATCTATTTGCTGTTTTCAAAATCTCTATGGCTTGTGAACAGTAGAAATTTTGTATTGCTGTCTTGCATCTGGAATTCTTGGTCCAAGGTTCACATGTGTACTACGTTATTATGTTAAATTTGATCAACTTTGATGGCAATTGAAAGTTATTCTTATTTAATGGCATTGGTAGCTTACAAAAGGGGACACACAAGATTGAGTCAATCACTTGTTGAAGATTATCTGAATTTGATGCGAACCCAATAATCAATCAAGTTGTTGAAAACCATGGTTTTGAAGAACTCTGAGGAATCAGTGGTAGCAAAAGATTCTAATGAAAATGGGAATTCATCCATTGTTGTTGAAGAAAATTTGAATAAAAAGCAGCGGATTGATGGTAGCTCAGATGGACCTTTTGTAATGCCGCTTATATCGATTCATAAAGTTGAAGAAGACAGTTCAAAGGCATCTATTGTCTTATCTGGAACAGCTAGAAGGGGAGAACTTGGGCCACCTGTAGGAGCAGTGGACATTGGCATTAGCAAAAGTGCATATTTTTTTCAAGTTGCTCTACCCGGTGTCAAGAAGGATCCTGGTACACCATCTCTCCTTTCTCTGATTCCTTTTTGTTACAATTGCAAGTTTTAGTATCTAATGTTTTAATATCCTGTGCCTGATTAATTGAGACTTGAAAAGTCCGTTTAAGATGCAACCTAAGAAATTGAATCCCTATACAAATAACTTCATGCAGCATTCACGGAGCATTTAGAAACTTGATCTCCATACCAAACAAAACTTCCTGATACCTTGATCTATGGCCAGGATCGTTCCAATCTTCTGGAAGGTCCTGTTACACATGTACCAAGACTATAGATCGACTGGAGGAGTAATATATAAAACAAAATATAAAAAGTTCATGCCATATGACACTTCTTTTAATTAACTGAATCACAGTTTAACCCTTAATAATAGAGAGAACAATGAATTTTTCCATCTCATAGTTAAGGCTAGAATTGGAAAGCAGACACTTAGGGGGAGTTTGGTTCACAGAATGGAATTTGGTGGAACTGGAATCCATCAAAGGAATTTGACTTTGAAAGAATTCGAATGGAATTTGACCATGCGTTTGGTTGGAAAGAATTGGAATGAAATCTCTCAAAAGAATTGGAATCTCCATATTTGTTTGGGGGGAGGGTGAGGTGGCAGCTGTGATGACAACAATAAACCCCAATGTGCCCCGCCCACAACCCCCTGCCCCAACGCCCCACCCGTTTCACACCCTAGGGGGGTGTGGTAACTGTAACGACGACAGTATTGGCATGGTGGTGAGTGGTGAGTTGAGGGTTGGGGGTGGTGGCCGTTGTGACGGAGAAAGTAGTGGTGTGGTGGTGATGGCGGTTGTGACGGAGAAAGTAGTGGTGTGGTGGTGGTGGCCATTGTGACGGAGAAAGTAGTGGTGTGGTGGTGGCCTGGTGGGGGGTTAGGGTGGCGATGTGACAGTGACAGTAGTAGCTGGTCATGGTGGAGGCAGGGGGTGGGCAATGTTGGTTAAATTGGATGCAATGGGATGGAATTCAAATCCTTCGTTTATGCCAAGGAATGATGAATTCCTTAATATGTGGAATTCAAAGGATTCCATCCATTTCAATATGTGAACCAAACAAAGGAATTGGAATTTGGTCAAAAGAATTGATCATTCCAATTCCTTTGAATTTTGCGAACCTAATAGCACCTTACTTTTGAAGAGGACGCTTCACACTTGTTTTGGGACAAACTAAAAAAGAAACATGGACAATTATTTTGGGACAGAGGGAGTATTAAAAGTCCTACAAATTGAAACAACAAAAATTGTCTTAAAATGACAAAGTAACATATGAAATTTACTTAAATAGAATCATTCTTCGAATGCTGGAGCCAGGAATTGCCAAATTGGCTACAAGAGTAGAGGCTTAAAACATGTGTAATTGTACCCTAAAACTTTTGGGGGACCCATCTTCCATATCTCACTCTGGTATGCACTTGGACATGACCCTGTCTGGCCTTGGAAATACTGTTAGGTAGCATAGAATTTGAAGCCCGATTCAGATAACTGAAACTTAGGACAGAAATTGTCAGTTGTTTTACGTCAGAGGACAACTTCTTCACAGTCCATGTAGACAGCCTTTTCACCAGTTTTTCAAGCAGTGATCAAATGTCCAGAATCTTGAGTCTATGGTGCCCAAAACATCTGTTGCCATAGGACCAGCCTAGCCCGCTTGTTAGAAAGTTTAATGGCTGCAGTTCAGAGGGTCCTTTGTTTAAATGACCTTCTGACAGGTTTTTTTATATATATTTATAAATCCATAACCTTCTGACAGGTTTGAGAATGTCATTTCCATACACAAGAATGCATAGAAATCGGGGTCATTTAACTAAATAACCTTGAGAAGGGATCAAAATTTTATACTGAACACTTATGATGCATTTCCTAGCTTGATAATTTTAACATTGCAGCAGGTAATTGCTTTAAATGGTTTGAAACCATCCACAGGGAACTAATCAGATCAATATTGCTGGTAAAGAAAGACTAAACTAACATGGACTGTTATAAGTTTAGACCGATATGAAATGACTATAGATTACATTGAATCAAATGGGATGAAGTAATGGGTTTGAGTTGTTTTTTGCAGGTCAGTTTAGCTGCGAGATAGAACGGGATGGGAGGGTTCATGTCCGAGGAGAAACATCAACGGGTGGAAAAACCGTTTCAAGACATTCTCGAGTTTTTGAAATGAAATTCCAACAGCAAGCCCCGCCTGGACCCTTCAGTCTCTCGTTCAGCCTTCCAGGACCTGTTGATCCAAGGCTGTTTTATCCAAACTTTAGATCAGATGGCATTTTTGAAGCCATTGTGATGAAATGCGAGTAGTAGATTAGTTGCATGCATGCATGCATGCATTTATATAAGCAGATTTTGTGTATTTTACAGGGATGAAGACTGATGATGATGATGTCGAATAGCAGCTAAATGCGGGTTGTTTGAGACGGTTAATTGTAGCTACTTATATATGAAGTCATTCTCCTAGTTACTTTTGAAATGAACTTAAAAGTACAATTCAAGTATCCTCTTAAGATTACAATTTTGATGGATGAAAGTTGAGGGTCTCGAATCGGAGATTTTCAAGTTTTGAACACGTGATCGTTGATTCGTGACGAGTCATTTGACATTTTGATCATCATGTCTTGTTGTATAAGCAATTTATATCTTATTTTAATATGTTAAGAACGATGTGATTTTCAAGTTTTACATTCTTAATGTACGACTTGATCTGATTCTTACAGGGTGCAAATAGCGAATTATTCAAACCAACATAATTAATGGCCTTTATCATAAGAAAACAATGTAACAAACAACAAACCTTAATCTTCCCGAACATTTCCATCCCATGTAGCATATGCCAAGGATTTATTCCTAGGCCAATTTCTATCCACATATTTTAGTATATATGTCAATTTAGCCGTTCCAATTTTTGGTCCACATATTTTAGTATTCATGTCAATTTATCGATTTCAATTTTTGTAACTAATATAAATATTTAAATGAGTGTGGATTCCGAACGAGAGTTAATATGAGAAGCGTAAAAAAGGGTCTCCACCTTTAAACACACGTTAGGATGAAATGTATCGGATCAATTCTCGTATAAAGCGTAATTCATTGATGGACATGAGATTAAAAGTAGTCAAAAGTTCAGATCTCTTCTTACGTTTTTCATCATAACTTTCTTTCTCACATGATTTTTCCGCCTATTTAAATGCTATAATATAAAAAATAAATTGAAGAATCCGGTCTCCTCAAAACAAAATTCATGACGTATCGGTTAAGATTCAAGAGATGTAGTGGATATCTCGTTTTTTCCGAGTTCGAATATAGATGTTGTCATAGAAGTTCACTTACGATTACTCCAAAAGATTAACAGTTGCATAGTGATTAATCGATGCACATAAGCTGAATCAGATCTCTAATGATCCCAGAAAACCTTGGTTGGACTTTTTATCATTATTGAGGCAGAATTACGAGGGTTAGTAGAAGACTTGGACCTCATATTATATGTCTTCTTTCTTTTAATGAGTAGTTGGCTTTTGCTATTTTTATTTATGTCTTTTTCTACTTATTTAAATAAAACCTTCATTCTACTTCCATTTCGTCGTCATCTTTTAATTATTTATGGAACTTAGAATTTGATGTTCGTTTGTCAAGATGCTTACAAAAGTCCGAGGACATAAATATCACATCACTGGTTTAAGTAAAAGACAACATCTATTGAATCAATGATACGACTTTTTTAGGTTACAACGAGAGGATGTTGTCTTCGTTCCGTAAAGTTTTGGTAAATGTGGCATGGCTTTCAAGAAGACATAACGCGTGCTACTCCGCTTGTTGTGGAGCCTCCTAAATCCTAGAAGCTACTACAATAAAATTGGGTTTATAAAACATTAAAAATGTGTCCAGGTGTTATAATATACTGTTTTATAAGACTTAGTTTATATGACCAAACAATAAAAACATTATATTTAAAGATGTTGTAATAAGTTTATAGGATGTTTTTGGACGTCAGAGCAAGTCTTTTAAGACGTTTTTATTAGAAAAACGTTGCATTAGCTATTTTATAGGACATTATTCAAAAAATTATCTTATAAAACAAGTGTTCTATAAAAAGATGCATTCATAGGATATTTCTAAAAAAATGTCCTATAAAATAACTAAGATGACACTTTGTATTAGGAATGTTCTAAAAAACTTGTTAAAACGTTCGAAAATGTCATATAAACTTATTATAACACTTTTATATAGAGAAAGGGGACTTGTGATGGAAGAGAGAAGCCGTATAGTAGACAAGGGGAGTCGATGTCGCCGTAGGGTTGCACCGGGAACAAGGAGGATGATGTGGCGACAAAGTATTAGTGATGGCAACATGGTCGAGGGTACCAGGATTGCCGTCCACTTCCTCTTTAGGGAATAAGATTTCATTCCAATCAGATATTTTTCCCGATCTACAAATTTAATTTTTTACGTAATGTTTTATATAAATGTTAATTTTACGTTTAAACGACATATAGTATAAGAGTAACATAAAGAGTGCGGTTCAAATACAAATATATCAATGACGTTAATTTTATATAACCACGTCGTTATATCAACAAAAGTTCCTCACGAACAATCAAATCAATGATATAATTCTTTTTACAAGTTTTCTTCATGGAAGATTGATTATATTTTTGCATCATATACACTCATTGTGTTTCTCACTATTATTATACTCGGTGTGTATATATATACAAGTGGATGTTCAAACGAGAACATTTTCATTTTGCGAAAATGCGAGAAGACCCTTATCACATGTGATAATACACATGAGGAAGCCGCACCAAAAATCTTGAGTCTCTAATTTAGTATCACATGTGATGGATTATAATATCATAACAAAAATAAAACCATATAAATCATACATTATAGTTTTTTTAAGGTTATTTGTTGTAAATAAATAATAAAAATGAAAAATAGAGTAGAAAAATTGGTCAATGGGTCAATTCACAAGATGTCGCAATTTTCATATGAAAACGAAGGATTAACCACTTGTTTCCAAAACGTTAGAAGCATTTGCCAAGGATTTCATCACTACGAAACTCCTAAGCAATTTCCTTCCCACATATTAATTTTTAATAATTATCTCCATTTTATTTGTTTCTTATAATTAATTCTTCACATTCGGATCAAAAAATCTTCAGCACCACCATGGGTTTGAAAGTATTATCGGCTCTTGATGCTGCAAAAACGCAATACTACCACTTTAAAGCCATTATAATCGCAGGTATGGGTTTGTTTACTGATAGTTATGACTTGTTTTGCATCCCTCCGATTATGACACTCATCGGAAGGATATATTACCCTAAATTCGACGACGATGTGCCACCGGCGAAATGGTTCGAGGTCCCTGCCGTGATTGCATCCACGATGTTCGGTGTTGCATTAATGGGGGCTGTAATCGGGCAACTCATTTTTGGCTGGCTTGGAGACCGTGTCGGGCGTCGTCGTGTGTACGGTATTTCACTTGTACTAATGGTCTTGGGTTCTACCGGATGCGGGTTTTCACTCACGACATTGACGCCATTGGTGTTTGTCAGCCTCGGGTTTTTCCGATTCTTGCTTGGGATGGGAATCGGAGGGGATTACCCGTTATCGGCCACGATTATGTCGGAGTTCGCCAACAGGAGGACTCGTGGAGCGTTCATTGCCGGTGTGTTCTCTATGCAAGGGTTCGGGATCCTATTGAGCTCGCTCGTTACCATGACCGTGTGCACCGTTTTTAAAGCCGTTGACAAGAATCTACCAACTCCGTCGATGGAACTCCAAGCATCGAAAACTTTTGCCCAGGTGCAGCCCGTATCGGACTTGGCGTGGCGGCTTATTCTTATGATTGGTGCAATTCCAGCATCTATGACTTATTATTGGCGGATGAAGATGCCCGAAACTGCCCGGTACTAACCACAACTCCCAGTTCGGGCACAGGCCCGGTCTTAAAGCCCGATTAATCCAACTTTTTGTAACAACCACATCCAACGACGTCCTTTCTGTCGTAAATTGAGGTTTTTTCCGACGGCCAACTCATTGTGTTTCTTTGGATGCTGCTTTCACAGATTCACAGCTTTGGTGGAGAAGAACACATTACAAGCAGCAAAAGATATGGAGAAAGTCATGAATGTATCACTGAGTCAAATCCGAGAAGATATCGACACGATGAACACATCGAGCACTCGGGCAGCTTTCTCAAACACATACGGTTTCTTCTCTCGAGAATTTCTTCGACGACATGGCCGTGATCTCGTTGCCGCATCCACCAATTGGTTTCTCCTCGATATCGTCTTCTATAGTCTCAATCTATTCCAAGATCATGCATTTAAACCTCATATGAAGGAAAAGAATGCGATGAATCTGTACGATGATGCATTGCAAGTCGCGAAATTCCAAGCGATCGTTGCGGCTTCTGCAACGATCCCCGGATATTTCGCGACAGTTTACTTGATTGATTATGTTGGGAGAGTCAAAATTCAAGCAATGGGGTTCCTTTTCATGGCGATAAGCTTGTTTACGATCGCGGGAGTGTACAAAGGCGATGGGGGATCTGACGGGACAGTCGGGTACATGATACTCTATGGACTTACGTTCTTCTTTTCCAATTTCGGGCCAAACACCACCACTTTCATAGTCCCGGCGGAGCTTTTTCCTGCGAGGTTTCGTGCAACGTGTCATGGGATTTCCGGTGCAGTTGGAAAACTGGGGGCGATAACCGGAACGGTCGGGTTCTTGTGGGCTTCTCGTGATCACCCAAACGGGGTTTGGGTGTCACATACGTTAACGGCGATGGGCGGGGTTTGTGTTTTGGGGTTCCTGGTGACGTATTTCTTTACTCGGGAGACAATGGGGCGGTCATTGGAGGAGAATGAAAATGTGGACGAGCTCACAGGTGTTTGTTTTGTTCGATTTTGGCCCCACAAGTTGTGGGCCAGAAGAGCTCAACAAGTACCTGCGACCTAACGACACAGTGGAGATTCTACATCAAAGTTCACATACTAAAGACGGCCCAAGTATCATCGTACAATTTACTCATATTAATCATTTCTTAAAAATCTTAAACCTACGTCGTACTTAAAGTTTTTTTTGTGTGTGTGTGTCTGCATTGAATGTTTTATGGGGGCATGATGTGCAATATTATTGCTCGAAAAGAACAATGGTTCGATGATGACCGTTGTCGCTTTCTTGTTTTTTTTTTTTTCTAATTTCGGGCCTGCTTGCATGCCATGATGTTGGCGGAATGGTTAGGGGCTTCTCGTGATTCTCTGTACGAGCATAGAGTGTTGCATTCGTTAGCGTCAACGGGTTGCATTTGTGTTTTGGGTTTCTTGTGACGTATATTTATTTGCTCACCAAATATTTAGTTATTTACACGACCTTCAGTTTTAAGTTATCCAAGTAAATATTTGCTTTTCAAAAAAAAATTAATTAAACCTTTTGATGAGTTATTATAATAAAATAACTAAATTAATTTTTTATTTTATTTAAGGAATATCCTTGAATAAGTTGTATATTATAATTAAATCTATCGTTATAGTACAAGAAATCCGTAAACTGCAATTCATTCATTCATTCATTTCGCATATAAAACAAACAATAAACCTCAAAATCCCACAACTTCTACCAGACAAAACGTTGTTAGTATCAAACATCTTATATTTTAAATTTATGCGAATTAAGGATTTCATCACTAACAAATTCCCTCCCAATTTCCTTTCCCATGTTTTTAGTATTACATGACGTTTTATCTTAACAACTACGTTTTTTTCCTTATATATATATTCTTGTGTTCGAGTCAAGAAAATTCAAATCCACGATGGCATTGAAGGTCTTATTGGCACTTGATGCCGCAAAGACGCAATATTACCACTTCAAAGCGATCATAATACGGAGTTTCATTGGTACTGATGGTCGTGGGGTCCCTCGGTTGTGGATTCTCGTTCTCGACATTAACGTCGATGGTGTTTGTTAGCCTCGGCTTCTTTCGGTTCTTGCTCGGGTTGGGAATCGGAGGGGATTACCCGTTATTGGCCATGATTATGTCGGAGTTTGCAAACCCATACCTGCAATTATGATCGCTTTGAAGATAACGAGCCGATGAACACTCCAAACACTGGAGCAGCGTTCTCCGACGCCTACCCCTCTTTTCTCTCGAGAATTTTTCCGACGACATGGTCGTGATCTCATTGCCGCATCCTTCAACTGGTTTCTCGTTGATATTGTCTTCTACAGTCTCAATCTATTCCAATATCATGCATTCATACATCATATGACTCCAAAGAGCCACATGAATCTATACAATGATGCTTTGCAGGTCGCGAAATTCCAAGCAACCGTTGCAGCCTGTGCAACGATCCCTGGGTATTTCGTGGCAGTTTACATGATCAATTACGTCGGGAGAGTCAGGATCCAGGCAACTGGGTTCTTTTTCTTGGCAGTAAGCTTGTTTACAATCGCAAAAGTCAACACGGGAGATTGGGGATCCAATCCAAGTATCGGGTTCACGATCCTCTATGGACTTCCGTTCTTTTTTTCCAATTTTGGGCCGAACACCACCACTTTCATAGTCCCGGCAGAGCTTTTTCCAGCAAGGTTTCGTGCAACCTGTCATGGGATTTCCGGTGCGGTTGGAAAAGTGGGGGCGATAATCGGATCGGTTGGGTTTTTGTGGGTTTATCACGAGCCTCCACATGGGATCGGGATGTCACATACGTTAATGGCTATGGGTGGGGTTTGTGTTTTTGGGTTTTTGGTGACGTATTTCTTTACTCGGGAAACAATGGGGGGTCTTTGGAGGAGAATGAGAATGCTGACGAGCTCACAGGTGTTTATTTCGTTCGATTTTGGCCCAACAAGTTGTGGGTCAATAAGACCGAACAAACACTTGTGCACAAACGTTTACATCTCTTTGTAAATTCGTCCAGCGCTGTTAAGTTTATAATGTTTTTTGGGAAAGTGAAATACTACTTTAAACATGTAATTTAAGTACCAATTATTGTTCAAGCGACAAAAACAACGTTGTTGCTCTCTTAACAAACTGGTTGATATCATCAATGCATCTGTACATAAAACAAATAGCATACGGCTTAGCATCAATGCCTATCAATAATAGTTTGTTACAAGCTTAATGAGCTTAACGGAACTCACAGTTTATATGGTCACCTATATGGGACTATTTGGTGGTGGCTTAATAATATAGAGAGTAACTTATTCGGTAAACTTCTAGGGGACCAGACCTGCCCTTCCGATGGGCAGAACATTTTCCTTCTATTTATGAAAAGCTCCTACAAACAAAAATCCTCTCAATCTATACAAACAAATTAACTCATACAGTCAGTTTCATCCACATAGGACTTGATGTAAAACCAACCAACCAAACAATATTAGCATATTGTTTCATACCTGGTGAAACCCCATCTTTGGAGAGCCCAGAGGGAAACGTACCAACATATAGAGTAAACATTGTCCAAGTCTAGCCTTTGTGAGATTCCAATACGGAATTGCGATTTACCAGTAATCCCGGCATGAGCAAGCTCCCTCCTGGAAATGATGAAAGCGATTCGCATCCCGGACTATAAGTTCCCTCGAGGTAACAAGAGATGCCAATTTCATTACCAAATGGCAATCATCACAGATTCGGAGATTCTTCATTATGTGGATCGGCATCCAAGCCGGTAAAGTCATCAAACCAAACGCCAACGCAAGCTTCTCACTGTGATACGCCCTCGGCTTATTAACGGAACCATTTTCCTTGATATAAATTCCTGTTTCTTCTATCTTCCCAATAATCTCCCCCAATATGCGATAAACGTCATTAATTCTTGGATGGTTGGTATCGTCTACGGTAAAAACATGCACCCTGTTATCTACTTCAATCCAGCTGCAACCCGGATTTTTCCTTATGCCTTTGTCTTTCATTATTCGTCTTACATTAGAAACAGACTCCAACTTTCCGGAATCCGAGTAAAGATTCGCTAGGAGGACATAACTTCCAGAATCTTCAGCATCCAACACGACAAGATTCTTCAAAGCGGTTTCCGCCAATGTTGCTTTGCCATGAATCCGGCAAGCACCAAGCAAAGCTCCCCAAACGGCAGCATTCGGTTTTATGAGCATCTTGTCGATTAAATCTTTCGCCTCTTCGACACGCCCTGCACGCCCAAGTAGATCTACCATGCACGCAAAGTGCTCGCATGTTGGAGATATATCTTGATCTTTAAGCAACATATCAAAGTAATAGTGTCCTTCTGGTACCAAACCGGAGTGGCTACAACCCGAAAGGACAGATACATAACTTATATTGTCAGGCATTATCCCCGATCTTATCATCTGCTCAAAAGTATCAATCACTTGATTACCCTGACCACTTTGAGCATACCCAGCCATCATTGCATTCCAAGAAATCAAATTCTTTGCAAGTATCGAATCAAAAGTTTTGCACGCTTCTCCAATACGTCCGCATTTTGAGTACATGGTAACAATACTATTTTTTACTGAGACATCCGAACCAAAACCGAATTTTTCAGCCTGAGCAACAATTTGGTTCCCAAGCTTTAGTATAGCTGCATATGCACAGGCAGAAATTGAAGTTACAAAAGTAACGCAATCCGGTTTAACTCCTTCCTTTCTCATCAAAACATAAACCTTAAGACCCTCCTCCCAAAATCCATGTTGTATATATGTCGCTAACATCGAGTTCCAAGATACAACATTACGCTCTGGCATTTTATCAAAACATTCTCTAGCTTTTCCAACGTTTCCATTATGAGAGAATGCCGTGATCATGGTTGTCCATGATATGATATCTTTATGGGACATCCAGTTAAATGCACGGTTTACACTCTCAATGTCACCACATTTGGCATACATTGTAACAAGAGCATTGGCTACAGAGGTTAAATGATCGATTCCAATTCTGATTGAATAAGCATGGATCTGGCTTCCAAGATAAATATCCTGCAAACCATAAGAAGCATTGAGAACAGTTGCTAGAGTAAATTGATCAGAGGCCACGGAAACCGCCTTCATTTGTTTAAACAATGAAATGGCCTCCTCTTCTTTACCACAATGTGCTGCTCCTCCTATCATTGATGTCCATGATACTACGTTGTGCTCTTTCAAATCGTTAAACACCTGACGTGCTTTTCTGAAGCACCCACATTTGGCATACATGTCAATGAGACTGCTGCCAACATAGACATCGATATTTGATTGCATTCTGATAATTCGGCCGTGCAAGTGGACCCCCCAGCTAAGTTCATATATGCTAGTACAAGCACTGAGAACACTAGCATATGTCATGGAATTGGGTCTGAAACCTTGACAACACATCTCAATAAACATACCAAGTGTTTTCGCGACATCCCCATGCTTAGACAATATCGAAATGATCATATTCCAAGAAACGACGTCTCTTTTAGGCATTTCATCAAATAATTCCAAAGCCCTCTGAGCACCATATAATTTCGAGTAACCATAAAGCATAGAGTTACAAGAAAACATATTTGGGTTCAGCATCTTCAAGAAAACACGTTCGGCAAAATCTGGCGCTCCACTCTTGATATACATATCAACCATCGATGATTCCACAGAATCATCACCTAAAAATCCTAACTTTTCGGCAAAACCATGTACTTGTAAAGCCAAGTTAAAAATTTTAAGGCTAGCACAGGCCTTCATCATACAAGTGAAAGAATATGCACCAGGAACACAGTCAAAACATCGAACCAATGAAACAAAAACCTCAACAGTCTTCTCTGGAAACCCATTACGAAAATAACCTGACATCATAGAATTCCAAGAAACAACATCCCTCTCAGGCATTTCCTCAAACACCCTCTCTGCAGCCAATAGCCGCCCTGAATCTATGAATCCCTCTATCATCGTATTCCAACTAAACACATTTTTTAACTCAATCTCATTAAAGACCAATGACGCATCATCGACCAAACCACAACCGGCATACATGTTGATTAAGTTGTTCCGCATAAAAGTCGAAGAATCTAACCCAATTGTGATAAGCTGACAATGAAGTCCTCGAGCCAAGTGTGTCGACCGAATACTTACGCATGATTTCATTAATTCGTAAAACTTCTGAGATAATTCCATATAAGATACATCTGGATTTTCGTATGGAGGTAGTTTTCTTGAGAGGTACTTTTGTTGGGTTGACAAGAGTCGACGGATGAAATAGATCGAGAGAGGACGACATGAATCTGTGAAGCTGGAGATCATGAGAATTAAAGACTAGAAATTTGTGGGTTTGGGATTATATTTGATTAATTTCATCAACAATTTTGTGCCAAACCAAGGGTGACATAAATATTTTAGTAGCTGAAATCTACGATTTTGATACTGAAAGATGAACAAAAGAAAATTGCGCCAAATACATTTTAGAGTGAATTTAGGACTATTTACATATAAACTTAACCATATTGAAATAAAAGATAGAGGTGATCAGTGAACCCAACCGTAAAGAGTTGTTTGACAGTTGCTGAATGGTTTGGTGTAAAATGAATAAGTGATCAGAATGATTAAGAAACTTTTATAATATAATGCAATATGAAATATAATTGTTTGGTAATTATTCATAATGAAATTAGAGTGGTGAATGGTTAAGGGATACCTAAGATACAAAACCATTCAGAGGGTTTTAGAATAATTAAGAAACAGACTTTTTTTTGTCAAACAAGATTCACCTCTTAGCGATTCAGATGTTGCCTCTTAATATAACCATTAAGAAGTAAACAAAAAACCCTTTAAGAGTCGGAAGCATAAGTTGAGTCAAACCACAGCGAACCGAACTAAAATAAGGCAGTTACCCGTAGTTTGATTCATACCTTCATGGTGATCTAAATTTACAAAAAATATTGTTTACAATGCAAAAGTGGTACTGAAATATGACATTTGAAACAATTATACAACAAATAAATATAAATAATTAAAGCACTACAAATTAAAATAAGCTTAACTGTTTAAAAACATCCATTTTTCGGTTAATAACGACTCCTTTACAACTTCATACCGTCAAATTTAATCAACCACTATAGCAAAATGTAAAATATTTTTACTCATTTAACATTAGGTTGATAAATAAATAATATTAATGTTTAATGTTAGATATTATATATACATAATATCCGGCCCGGTTCGAGTACCCGCGGATACCTAAAATTCAAAACTGAAATCAATTTGTAAATACCCAGGTTTTTCGGTTTTTAGGGTTTTCCAATTTTGGTTTTTTGCTTTTTAGATTTTTTCGGTTATCGTTTTTTCGGTTTCGATTCAAACGTTTCGGCTCGGTTTCACAGTCTTTCTAACATCCCTACTAAGATACATTTACTCCGTCCCGAAAATAAATAGAGGTGGACTTAGTACACTATCAAATTATGTCTCAATACCATATAATAACCAATTATAATTGGTACGTAAAATTTTATATTGGAAACCAACTATATTCATGACCAACTGAAAATTGGTATTGTTTTTGTACCAACTTCAAGTTATACGTATAAAGACTTCTCATTCAAATTTTGAGTGACATTTGAGTTTTACAAGGCATGTCATGTTTAAGGATTATTAATTGTAAGAAATGAAATTTACAAACATTTGAATGCCCAAACAAAAAAACTAAAATTGCAATACTTAATATTCAATACATCAAAAATACAAAAGGTCGTAAATAATTAAATAAGTTGGTATCATAGTACTACTATGATACACAACTTCTAATATTGTGTATAAACCAAGTTTGGATATTTGATATTATATTAAGTTTTAGAAAACATGTAACCATTGCACTTTTTAACTAACTAAATAATAATTTTAATAAAATAATAAATCTCTCATAATTAATGGTAGAAAATAACACCGTTTAAGAAAAATTGCTTTCGTATGGTCTCTTTCCTTTTTGGTGAAAAGCATGCCGGGCCCTACAGACAGACGTCTCCTACAAAGCAAGCGGCAATATTCGCCACCACCTGGACTGCAACACCAATCCACCCTCACAATGTTATACCGTCCGACAATGGTATATGAATGGTTTTTGGGTAGAAACTAGAAATATTTTAAAAACAAAATACAAATAAAATAACTACAGAAACATATATAATACAATGACAATATAGAAACAATAAATATTGGAACAAAATATGCAGAGCTTCAAATAGTTGCATAAACCAACACTTGTATCATCATCTGCAAAAGCCAGCAACTTTCAAACCATGCATGCATTACTGAAAACAACTAGTAGTTCTGGCATAATATCATTAATTAGAGAGAGATGCTCTCAAGTCCTGGCTCACCAATTACTAAACCTTCCATCGCCCTGTTAAGTTGCATTTTGATGTTGTCCACAAGCCGTGAGATCATTAAACCTCCTGATCTACCATTCAAAAGAACATCGGTCCCATCTCTTTCAGAAGTAGGTCTACCAATGGAAAGGTTGAATTAACCTTTCCATTGCTAGCTAAATGAAGACCCGCTCATGGAACATAGGGGATCCAAGTTCTTTTTAATGGTAGATCAGGAGATTTATTGGGGATTATGAACGGGAAGTTTATTAACTAATTAGGATTTGTGAATGGTAATAGAATGAATATCTTATAGAAGTCATGCTTTATGATACTTTCTAACATTAATTATAATTACCTAATTAATATAATTTACAAGATTTGAGACATACCGTGTTCCTAGAAAACGTGTTAGTAGGTCATATTCATTAAAACAATTATACCAAGTCATCTTGTTAACATGATACAACAAACCAACCAAAAATATTAAAAATAACACCACAATTATTCTCACGGTTTGTCTAATGGTAGACGTAAGAAAATTGTGTTCAATTTAATGTATTTGATTTGATATGATATATCAAATCAACAAGATGACATGATACAATCATTATAACATGATGACAACATAACAAAGAATGTTTCCTTGTTTACCATGAACATGATGTGAACCAAGCAAAAGCCACCCTCATAAGCAAGGCTCAAATATTGTACGCTTTCCATGTTAAGCATAAATAGAGTTATTCCCCTGGTTTTTACGATATTTTCTTGATCCATTCAGGTGGTTTTTACGATATTTTCTTGATCCATTCAGGTGTAAAATTTTTACGATATTTTCTTGATCCTTTCATATTATGTCTTTCGGATACTTTTTGTATCGCGACATTGCCTTATGTTTGTTTCGTTATCATTGTATATTCTTTCGATCTCAAAATATATGCAACAATTTTCTTTATGAGTTGCTTCAAAATAAATGCAACATTTCCTTTAAAAGATACGTTCTACATCCAAAATTATTTGTCCATTTGACAATTATTACAATGTTAGGAACATTAATCTTGGTGAAAGAATATACTTTAATTTTATCAAATATCAATATTTAGAAATATTTGATTAATAGTTAAACATCTTTTTAAATTATCACTAAGTTAAATGTTGTAATCCTTTTATGCTAAAGAAATACAATATTTGACTTGATATATAATTTAAATAGAATATTTAGCTAATAATCAAATAAGCTAAATAATCAACAATGACAAAACTAAAAATTAATCAACGGAAAATCAATGTCACTAGTATTATTTTGTAATATCTGTTGGCAAATGAAACAACAAATGTAGATTTTAATCTTACCGTAAAAGAAAATGTTGCATTTATTTTAGAACAACCAAAATAATAATTGTTACAATCATTTTGGGACATACAAAATGTCTCTTTTGGACAAAGAAAATAACATATTTTTAAGGTAAGGCTGTTTCTATTCGCAGCCCATTGTTCGATCCTTGACCAGGACTTTTTGTAACCCATCCTCATCTTGAAAAAGAAACATAACAATTAACCATGTAACCTTACTATCCCAAAACTAGCTTGAAGAGTCTTGAGATACAGGCCATGTTGTGCATCTCTAGTTGGTACAACAATTAACCATGTAACCCAACTATCCCAAAACTCTTTGACCACAAATAGATCATTTTCGTAAAACTGAACCAAGGCAGTATGGTCGTCAAGCAAAACCCATAACATTAAAGTGAAAATAGAGCATACTCAAAGGGTTGGTGCAAAGAAATTTGCATCAGCAATATTAATTTGTCAACAGTACTTACCTGTTGTTCAGAGATCAAGTGTAAGCCATCATATGCAATATTTTGCACCAATATGCCCTTTTTTCAGCCGTTAGGGCAGAGGCGTCCCCAGATTTTTTTTTCACAATATTAATATAGATCTACTGCTTGATACTTTTCTTTATATAGAAGAGACCCATGTTCGACTCTGCTCTACGTATATTTTAAAAAATACAGAGAGGTATATAAAAACACCAAAATTTGAACCACAAGGGTGGTGGCTGATTGGTTTGAGCTTGACTCTAAAGGTTAAAAGTACCTGGAGGTCCCAGATTCAAATCCAAGGAGGAATAAAAATCCCCTTGTAGCCACGGAGGTTCAAATGCGGTCCGGGCTATCTGCAAAGCAGGTGGTCTCCCTGGATTAGTCAACTCGCATAGCGGGTTGGATATCCAGGTTAATAAAAAAAACACCAAAATTTGCTAAAAACCACAAAGTTAACAAATGTGGGACTCGTACCCTAGTCTTTTGTACGAAGGCAAGAAATTTACCATCTCAGTCGTTAAAATCTTGTGTTAACATTTCAGTTTCAAAAACTTTACAATAGAACCCAACAAAACAATACAGTGACACCTTTCAGAAACATAATTTTTTCCCAATGCAACCATATTATTCCATATGAATACGCCCCCGGTTAGGGGGTTGGGGTGCACAAACCCAAAAACCATGAATGCAAAATTTTATATGAATTGTTAACTGTCTTGTATGCAAATTATTTTTATTTTTATTTAGTATTATATATTCTAACTAGAAATCAAATAATTGTAATAAAATAAAAACACTCCTTTGTAGGAATAATCATATAAAGAAAGCCGGTAACCATACCTCACCGGCAGTCCGGCAGACTAATGAATTGAACCCCAAGGATCGTTCGGTGGTCATCTTGACTTCATAAAAACTGTTATCCCCAAATTCTGGCCACAATCAAAGTGAATGGACTTTAAAAACCTTCGATGTGGGAAAATATCAACTAAAAATTGAAAAGCCATAAAATTCAAGCAAATTGAGTGTTTTGATTAATGAATCTGAAGCAGACTGTTGGAATCGATTCAGAGCTTCTGCTTAGCATAGGGCGGTGGAACCGATCTACTGCCAAGCATGAACTTTGCGATCACTTTTTTAGGCTTCTTTTGTGTACTGTTACCTCAGGATTCTCGGATCTCCAGCGACCAGTGTATCTGAACGGGATCTCCATTTCTATCTGGTATATGATCGAAATCTGTGGAGAGGGAGAGGGAGAGGTAGGCAGTAAAACCCTAGGAGATTCTAAGTGGTGAAGTTGTGAAACCCTAGCGTCTATTCTCGTATTTTATTTTATTTCTAGTTTTTAAATATGTTTTTTCCATGTAGCCCGTGACCACCGAGACCACTAGATCAAGAAAATATCAAAAACACCCGTTATCGAATTTTTATCGGGTAAGTATTTTTTTTTAAAACGAAACACCTTAATTAATCATGTCGGACGACATTATAATCTACAAAATTGAATTATTTGTGAATGTCTCTTATTCGATAAACATTAAAGGGATAATAGTCTTCACCCTTACTTATTGGATAAGAACTTCGCTTATTGTCATCCCTCTTATTGAATAAGATTATTGGTCTTTATCGTGCTCATTCGATAAGATAAATGACTTGGTAAATGTTTAGCCAATGAAAGTTTGGTCTTATATGAATGAAGTTAGTTTTTATTTGATGAGAAAGTAATGTTGAAAATTCACATGATTTTATAAAACGCATAAGTATGATTTTTTTTATATTATACTTAATCATTACATTATTATAATGTATAATTACATTCTTCTAACAAAATCCGGACGAAATCAACGTTGTATATTCCAAAATAGATTTCATAAATGCAGAGGGTTATGAGATCAACTTCATGAAATATTGAGCAAATAAAACAGCAAATGCCCTCGTAAATTCAACCTAAAACAAATTTTGTAATTTTAAAAAGTTAGTAAACAACTTGGTAATTAAGTTCATAGGGTTGGGTTCACGTGAAACCAATGTTTTTTTGTGAGACGCGTGAGACCAATTTATGTTGATTGATCAACTTTATAAACTAATGGTCTAAAGTTACACGGTGACAATTTTGTGATTATTGAGAAGTCTCGTGACAATTTTGTGGTTATGTATGTTCAGATTGTAGATCTAATCCAAGGGTTGAGAATTGGTCTTATGGATCTCACAAAAAACTCTTGATCTCACATGATCCAAGTCTAAAGTTCATAACTGACATCTTAAATGGGCTGATAACGGATTTTGTAAATGGTTCAGTAAATCGAACAAAAAAAAAATCCTAAAAAACTATAAAACTTATTTGGCCGATCTGATAGACCGCCGCAAAATTTGATCCATTTCCCACCTAAGTAGGATACTATCGTTAGATTCGATATTCGTTTCAACGATCAAATTTTCATTTGCCTACAAATCTTTGGCTTTATTGTAAAAATATTTGTGAGTTCAGAATTTAAAAATAAAAAAAAAAAGTAACCAAAATTATAGGTTTTGGTCAAAGATAAAACAGTGTTGATTGTCGAAGGGTAATAATGGTAAAGTGGTGGGAGGGGACCCAAACACCGATTCCATCATAAAAAGTGCTTTTTCGTGCCTCCTTTTTCAAATTCATTCGTTCCTTTTTCAATCATCGCCTCTCACCTTTTCTGAAATTATGTCTCGGTTTCAAACGAAAATAGTAACAAAATAAGAGGATATAAAAATGGTTAAATGATTGGTGATTTGTATTATAATTACGTGTAAAATTAATATGATTCATGCGACTATGACTGTTATTAAGGTGTCAAGTTAAGTCGTCTGCTCACCTTTACGTTGATCATGTTATGTAAATACATGTGATTTCAATATAAAATTATATGTCCCTTTTTATTCATTGTCTCTATTGATGTTATAATACAATTTTATGTAGTTTTGAGAAAACGATAATATCTTTATTTTTGAATAAAATATAAATTTAAAAAAATATAAAATTGTGAAAAAATATATCGATGTTATATATTAGCAAATTAACTATTTAAAAGTTTTTTTTATGTGAAATCTCTTTAATATAATTTTTTTTATTATAATTTAATTTAAGTTTAATGACAAAATAATTTATTTTGATTTGATAAATGATGATATAGTTTTATATAAAATTAATAATTAAGTATTCTGTTAGAACTCGATGGTTATCATAATTATATTTTAGATTTTTGTATTTAAAATGAATGTTTATCATTTATTTAATTATGTTTATCTGCAGTTAGTTACACGAATTAAAAACATGAAGCTATAATAATTTGTATTTACGTACAATCTGCTTGTAATCTTTAATTTAAGTAATGTGCATCAATAAACAATAATTTATACATAAAAAATGACTTTTAAGAGTTTTTTGTCAAATATTTTATAATATAGTATAGATATAGGGTTATTCATATATGAACTATGTATTTTGTAAGAACTGTGAGATTCATTTACAACCACACATGTTGAACAACATACATGGTAATTCACATTGTGATGACTTAATAAATCCAAACCAATGTGTTTTATTATTTAAAACATTAAACCTGAATATGTTAATGCATCATGTTATTACTCATTGATCCAAGGCATCCGTGTTTTATGTTTCAGACAGAATAATTCATACTGGTAAATACTTATATTAAAACTAGATCTACGTGTTTTCTGTTTGAAACATTAAACATACACATGTTAATTTACACTATGATTACTTACCGACTTCATACATATAACTGATCTCATAATTTTTAAAAATAACCAGATACTCAATTGATTACCAGGTATTTGATGAATGTAAAATCTTATTGTAAATAAAAAAATAAAAATAATATAATTATTTATCAAAGAACTTTTGATAATCATATTTATTTTTTACATATGATTAAACAAATATGATTTTCACTTAATATTCTCACCTGTTCGTTTATATAAAAATATCTTAAAAATTACAAGGGATTAATATCTGAGTTCAGTCCATTTACATTTTACTAGCTTAGTTCACTCCGGCCACCACAATGGCCCTTCTCTCTCTCCTTCCGATCCTCCTCCTCCTCCCATTTCCCACCGTCTCCGCCGTCGGAATAAACTACGGCACACTTGGCAACAACCTCCCTCCACCCAAAAAAGTCGCCCAACTCCTCCAAGCCACCCTCATTGATAAGGTCAAAATCTACGATACCAACCCTCAAATCCTCCAAGCCTTTTCCAACTCCGGCATCGACGTCATAGTTGCCGTCGAGAACAACCATGTCGCTAACATAAGCTCCACCAAGTCTGTCGCCGAGGACTGGTTCTCCGCCCGTATCGCCCCATTCATCCCCGCCACCTCCATTGTCGCCATTGCCGTCGGTAACGAGTACTTAGCCACCGATGACGATGACATGGACCCTAATTCCCTTATTCAAGCCATGCAAAACCTCCATGAAGTTTTGTTATCCCGTGGACTTGACCGGAAAATCAAGATCACCACCCCACATAGCATGGCGGTGTTAGCCACCTCATTTCCGCCATCTGCCTCCACCTTCGCCACCACCCTCATGCCGACAATGACCTCCATCGTCGCCTTCTTAGCTGACACCGGCTCACCCTTCATGGTCAACGCCTACCCTTACTTCGCTTATCGCGACAACCCCACTACGGTCTCACTAGAATACGCCCTGTTCGGGAACGCAACTGGGGTCCACGACCCCAAAGGATACGTCTACACAAACATGTTAGATGCTCAGATCGACGCAATCCGTTCAGCCATTGTTTCACTGGGATTCGGAAACAGATCAGTCCATATCACAGTTTCCGAATCCGGATGGCCCTCAAAAGGCGAGCCAGGTGAGAGTGCAGCCTCGCCAGACAATGCAAGAACCTACAACAGTAGGTTAATCACGAAGGCCCAATCAAACAAAGGGACCCCAATGAAACCAAATGACAAAATAGACATATTTCTATTTGCATTATTTAATGAGAACAAGAAAGAAGGGGGTTCAAGTGAGAGAAACTTTGGGCTCTTCAATGGCGATGGTTCGAAGGTCTATGATGCGGACTTAAGGTGTGAGTTTTGTAGTGGGTCAAAGATGGATTTTGGGTTCGAGTCAGGGTCTAAGATGGTGCAAAGGGGTCCATCGGTTTGGTGTGTGGCTAAGCCACATGCAGAGGAGAGGGTGGTTCAGGGTGTGTTGGATTTCTGTTGTGGGCCAGGTGGTGTGGACTGTAGGGATGTTTATGAAAATGGGCCTTGTTTTGGGCCCAATAAGGTTCATGCACATGCATCATATGCAATGAATGCATATTATCAAATGCATGGGAGAAATTATTGGAATTGTGATTTCAAAGGAAGTGGTCTTGTCACCTTCAGTGACCCAAGTAAGTTTTCCATCTTTTGATTTCAATTTTTTTTGGTTTTTGAAAGAAATAGAATGTTTTTATATCATATATATAATTTAATAAATATTATTTACTAACACAAAATTAAGTTCACTTGTAAATTATAGGCATTTGATAATTGACTACAAGGGGTATTGAAGTAATTTTCTAATTTTGATATAATGGTTTTACACAGGTTATGGAACATGCAAATACTCCCAAGAGTAGCAACAAGACCTGGATGGAAAACGAAAGCATTTGGCCATATATCGGTATCGAGCAACCAGTTATAATATGTAAACTACGCATTAGAAGTCATACAAACACATTTAATTAGACTTCTAGTGTTGTGTATTGGTTTCGTGAAATTATTATCATGCAGTTAAGATTTCAAGCATCACCCTTGACTTTTCACTACAAAACTAATACTTTGCACGGATTAATTACATCGTACAAAAACGTAACAAGACCGATTGCTCCTTCTTTATGAGAAGATCCATCCAAGAAACACAAATAGACTATGTTATATTTACCGATCTCACGTCTGTAGCTATCAATTTGATTTGACTACTTTATGCGGCCCAACTCTAACAAAATATATCATAGCTTGTAGTGGGGATATCATGTTACTACACTACCGATGGATGCTTGAATCAGCTCCGTAGGTCCATGGATTCACAACCCATGATCAATACTCCAAGATCCAACCGAGTAGATTATAGATCGACCCTTCTATCGGTTTGTGCATCTACTGGCACAAAATTAATGTATCATTGTCTTGAAAGGAAATCCATGACAACTTCCAAATGAATCAATATCCAAACGACAACATCTTTTAACATAAAACTAGGAAACACATTCTATATTGATAAACACCGCCTACCACTTATTACAAAAAAAGACGCATAGCCTACCAATCCTCTCAACCCTTTTAGTGATTGACCAAAGCACATATTCACCGTTTTCACACAACCAACATGTCTTCGATTAGAATTCAGGTCTATTTTAGAGAAAGAGCTACACATAACGTAGCCATCAGGACCTTGCATTAAAAGCATCACGATATTTCACCATGGATAGCACGACTCCTCTTTGAGCTTTGACGTTGTTTAGGCAGACTCGTATAAGAGTTATTAACCCTCATCTGATCTGACACCCATGACTAAATATTATATGAAGACCCATCAAAATGTCGTTGTCATGTGTTTTTATCGTTTTTATAAGTTGGCTTTAAATACCTATAAATAAACTGTCATGTTGTGAACGAAATATTGTAACAATAATATTAATATTTTTGAATATTGACCATCACATTAAATTTTATATAAACGTAGCATCAGTCAAATATTAGAAATTCAAAGTCAACAATATGAAATCATGGTTGACTTTTTGAAAAATTAATGTAGTAGATACAACAGTCACATTCAATAGGTTGGAGTAGGTTGGGTCATGGGTAAGTTTTGTTTGTTTTTTAAGGTCTGTGTTGACTAATAAAATCAAACAAAGTCAAATTACACATAAAAAAGTCAAAACATACGTATAATTAAAGTTGATTTCAAATAGAAGTATACACATAATATTGAAGGAATAAACGAATGTTAAGTTTTTATACAATTATTTATCTGGATATGATGATTATGTTACATCAAGAGTTGGGTTCCGATGAGAATGAGAGTTAAATTGAGAAGCGTAAGAAAGAATATTCACCTTTGAATGCATATTAGGATGAGATGCACCAGGATGCAAATGAATCATCGTATCAAACGCGATTAATGAATGGATTTGATATTGAATGTGATCAATGATTCAGATATTTTCCTACGCTTCTCACTTTAACTTTTATTCACACACAAACGCTCACACGTTTATATAATCCATTATCTATCTAACAAAAATATTTGTTTGATCATGAATATCTAAAAATCCTTTTACCATCCCAATTTAGGGGCCGTTTACTAAACATTTACTCAGTAAGTATTTACCGGGTAATTTTTCTTACCTGATGAATATATCAAGGGTAAAAAAATTTCCTTATCCGATAAGCACTTGCTGGGTAAATGCTTACCTATGTTTATTACAATTAAGAGATACTTACGTATATTTTTACTAGAGTTGAAATAATAGACCGTGTATATTATATATAAAAAACTGTAAGTGTTAATTTCATGGGTCAAAAGTGCAATAAATAATTTTGTGGGGGGTGATCAGGAATTGTTCATAAATATAGGGGGTCTAAATGTAATTAGTGTTTTCATCAATAAATACCTCCTTTTCCCCCTTCCCCTCTGATTTTCTACTTCAAGTAGTGCTTTCTAGGGTTTCTTAAATTGGCTGATAATTGAGATAAATAGGCCAACATAAGCATCACAATCTGCTGCTTCATCTGGGAGCGATTTCTCTTTACCAAATCTACCATGATGTTTAATTATAGTCAAAGATTGGATCGTGATTTGTGAACTTCATACTTCGTGTATGATCCGAGATATACAACCAGGGTTTTTTCTCTAGATTCCGTTGCTTGTACAAGATTTGTATTTTTTCTGTTCAATATCTAGGTTCAGTTGGCCAAGATTTGGTGGGAAATTGCGATTATTGTTACTGTCACCGAGGTTTTATTTTTGGGGTGTCTGTTGATTAAGAAGTGATCATTGGTAGACCAAAAACATCGGATCTTTGAAGTTGCATGATCAGGGGTTTTGTGTAGATTACTGGACTTGCAATGGAATTAAAAGAAAAAATTGAAGTTGTTTTAGCAAAGAGAGGGATATACGGGGAGATTCAAGTGGGTTCTTTTTATGATTGTTTTTCATGAGTCTAAGTTGGAGTATTGGGGAGAAATAGTAAGTTTTAATCTCTTTCAGATGTTGAATAATTAGGCATATTTTTTGTTGTTTCCATTTGTATAACTTCCAAGAATTTTGCGAAGGCTTATTAGTTGCTATCGGAAGGGAAATTAGTCCGGATTGGCGATTTTATGTTATAAAAAAGATTATGGCTGCTGGCACCGGCGTAGAAGATGGTTTTACCAATGATATTATGTCCGGCGGAGAACATGAGATATCACAGAATTCCGACCACTTGAATCAACTGGATATCGGAAAACCTCCGAGGCATCTATCGGTTGTTCGGCATAGCATAAGCACTGCAACACTGTTGACTCCTACAGATCCGGTATATAAATCATTTCCCATGTTGAAACTTGATTAAGCATTTTACTTTGTGAAAATCTTCAGTTTTTCATTCATGCTATTCTTTGTTAACTAGAAAATTATATGTTAATTTTTGGTTGTTCCATTCATGCTTGGATGATTCTCTTTCCTTTTGTATAAGAACATCCTAATGGGAGCTAAGGATTTATAGTCTATTGAATTGTTTTGTGTTATGTTTGAAGCCATTGTGATGAAAATACGCATCTCAATTCTGTGTTTGAAATGATCAAGTTATGAAAGTAATGTAGTTAAGATGCACTTGGAATCTGAAGGTTGCCATCAGCTGCAGCCATGGAAACATTGGTAAGAAAGTGTGTGCCTTACCGACAAGGCAGCAAAAAGGGTGGTGAAGCGCTGATATTAAAATTCTTTACATTTCTCGGTTTCTTGCCTTATAAGCTTTATACTCCAATTTCTTCTTTTTTTCTTGCCATTTCATATTTCATATCTTGATTTAGTTGTCTTTGTTAAAAGTTATGGTAGTAGCTATGATAGTCGTTTCAAGACTAATAATTGCTCGATTAATCAGATTATAAGCAAATTACAAGCGTTAGGATTACACAATATGGTTTCAAATCCAACTTTTTGAGTGCCCGTTGTAACTCTAGGTTTTCGGCCAAAGTCTATTATTGAAGATTTAGTAATATTCTTTATTTTTCCTTTAGGAGAAAGGCAAGCACCACAGGAGTAGTCGTAGACTTGTACATCAGGTGTGCCGAACACCATTAACTACCTTGGATGATAAGCTAATATTTTTAAACCGCACCATATTTTCTTTATGTAATGAAGGCTTGAACTGATAAAATGTGATCTCATCTAGTTACCATGTTGTTTTCCGTTGATGAGTTAACTGTGTTTTTCATTCAAAGGAAAAGTTGTCCCTCCTCGGTCCCAAAACATGCAACATCCTTCCCGGAAAGTAAACATTTTCCTTTCTTGGTGAAATTTCAATCCTTATTACTTTTTTGTGCACTGGTGATTATTACAATTTATCGGCGGTATTGATCTTGTCAATATTGAGATCATTTTAGATACTAGAGTCATGGTGAAAACGGCATATTTTTGAGACAGAAGGAATAGCTTAAATGCATTAAAGACATTTTATCTCCTTTATTTCTTCATTTTAAATTCCGTTCTCCAACTATGGAAAGTTCGAAAATTATCTACATGGTAGCCAACCATATAATCCTATCACAACAGCCCTCAACTTGCATCCCCCCCACAAAAAAAAAGGAACACACACAACAGCAGGAAAATTAACGAAGAAAGAAAGACGAACAATAGGAGGGAAAGAACCAAGGGAAGCACGATGGAACATATCTGTAATGTATTAGCTTATTATATATAGTTTGACCATTTATGTTAGTTCTTTTCGGTAGGGTATTGAAACCTTGCAACTTTAGAGGCTACTATGCCCTCATAAGAAACTCTTGCATCCTCCCTTTGATGCTCAATTTAGGAGTCCATTTTTGTATGTTTTTAGTATAACAAGTAATTTGCACATATGGCTTTTTCTCATGTTTTATTATCCAGTAATCTATGTTCAAAACTGCCTTATTTGTAGTGCTTATGGGGCATATGATGATCTTTAAGAGCCGCTTGTGTAAAACACTTTGTACATTGATGATGTAAAGAAAATTATCTCTTTATGAGTCTGCCTTTTATATGCCATCAATGACTCCATGTAAAGTATATATGTGGATCTCAAATCACAAGAAGTGCGACCATTTACTATCCAATGATGAATATATGCAAAAACTCATTATGTGGATTATGACACACGTCTTGTTTTAAAAACTGCTCATGTATATGTATACCAATGTCTTACTTAAAACCCTGCATCTAACACTCATTTAACTTTGCTAGAGCTTTGACCTTGGGATTGTTGGCGTGAAGTCAGCTTCAGATGGAAAATCCGAATATATGCCCATGATTCGATCAGGAAGCTGTGCAGAGAAAGGGCCAAAGGAATACATGGAAGATGAACATATATGTATAGACAACCTTCTAGAACATCTAGACAGAACAGAAGGTTTCCCTTCCCCTGGAGCTTTCTATGGGGTATATATCTATGCTGCCTTCTTTTCTTAAAGTAATAATTTCTATTTGAGCACCGTGTTCACTTCCTACTGGATCTGGTCAATATGTTTTTCTTTGATGTTACACCAGGATCTTTTTGTGACAACAATTGTTTATGAATTGCCTTTCTCTTTTTAGAAAGGGGGGTCTAATTTGGACTATTGAAACTGTTCCCTCAAGTCCTCAAATGTGATGTTAGTCTTGAATATTTGATAGTCAACATTTAATCTGGAAACACCACACACATAGAGAATTAACTTTGTTAGATATACAGTTGGTCAACAAATAACTAATCTTATAGATTCAAAACTCAGAACTAGAATTCAAAGGCGAACTCCTGGTTTAAAGGTCAAGGCTCTACTAATACAAAAACTTGCATTTGAAGCTGTGCGTAGTTCATTTTTCAAAGTTGTTTTTCGTAGAATTTTGATGATTTGGGGATTTTTGGAGGTTTGCTATGTTTTTTGGCTCTTCCATATGGTATATAGATTGTTGAAGTGAGATGTTTTGTTTTGTGCAAGCAATATCTCTTATGCTTTAACTCATAAACAATTGCTTCTAAAACTGTACCCTTGCTTCGTTTAAAACTGGGTCAGAATATCTCCCCTTCTACTATAGGTTTCCATCTGCAAATATGGCCAGGGTACAGGATAGCATTGAGGTTATGCTCACTTGGATTTTTATTCTGAATCAGCCCACAGATGCTGGGAATATGTGGCCAACATTTTTAACTCAATTAATATCAGCTGTAAGTGTGAAAGTTATGATGGCTGAGGTAATTTTAGTAACTTGCCTCTGATAAATAGCGACTGAAGTCTAAAGTCGATGAAAATGATTTCAGCTGTAAAAGCTGACCTGTTGAATACAGATGCAATTATTAAGTATTGACTTCTAGCCTTCACAATAAATTGGGTTACACATTATTGCTCTTCGTCTACATACCCTTGAGATGAAAGGTGTTTTAAAGGTCACCGGACAAACGGCAAGTGGGGCCATGTTTGCTGGCGGAAAGGCCTAAAGTTTGTTTGGTCCACGTGAAGAGGGCTGCTTTGCATGGACTGATGGATTAGTGGGGCAAAAGGTGCCAAGAAAAAAGTAAACAGAGATGGCAAGTAGGGCCTGCTAGGTAGACCTTACGGGGGATTCCATACTATTGTTATCCTTGGTTATAGATCTTGATTACACTATACAAATGCATATTAGGATTGCGAGCCCTCCCCTCTCCTCCCCTTTTTCTTCCACCCTACCTTCAGGTTGGATGTACTGGGCCTCTTTGGTTTAGTTTAATTTCATATTAGGCTTTCTTTTGTGTACCCTTACGATGAATAATGCTTGTGAAAGAGTCTCTTGACAATTGGTGGGCTGGTATAATTCTGATACTGGTCCTAGTCCCTTGGATAATTAGGTTTTGTGGATTGCTATGCTCTTTTTTTTTATATACCCTTACATTTAGTATTGCTTCTGGAAGAGTTCTATATCTAGACAAGATGTTGAATAGGCTTGTAAAAATTTCTTTAGATCAACCATTGTGATTTTATGTCCAACAGGTTTTTGATGGTCATGGTGGTACCGATGCTGCATCTTATGTTAGAAAGAACATCTTGAAGTTCATACTCGAGGATTCTCAGTTCCCTGGTTGCTTGAAGAAGGCAATACGAAATGCATACATCAAAGCTGATCAAGCATTTGCAGAGAACAGCACTCTTGACGTCTCTTCAGGAACCACTGCGTTGACCACTTTCATATTTGGAAGGTAGGTGAGCCTCTTTTTATTTTCATGTTTAAGAATCACTTTAGAATTATGATCGAGGAGCTCTACTTACATGTTTCTACTATCTGGTTTAGAGGTTTTTTTTTGGTGGGGGGAGGAGGTTCAAACAAGAACCGTAAATTTTGAGAACCAAGTATTCATGCTTTATTCGTAATGAATGTTGTTCATAATGAAAATACTTTTGAAATTCATGATAAAGATGCATTATATCATGAATTATGAGAATGCGTGATATTCATGATTATTCAAGGTTATTCATCATGAAATAGTTGGTTCCTAACCTCTCAAAATATGTATGGTTCTCATTTGAACTTTTCTCTTAATAGTGCTTGTACTCCTTGTCAAATCTAGGATGTTCTATGGTGTAGTATTTTGAGGGTTTGGTTGTGTGCCCAGAGGCAGAATAGTTTTTTCTAGAAATATAAGATAGATGGAAATTCACAATGTTCATAAAATGAGGATTTAAGACCCAAACATTTGATACAATCTAAAAAAAGCACACCATACCAAACGAACTTGGTAAATCCTACACGAAGCAGGGACCGGGAAGGGTAAGATGTATGCAGACTTTACCTTTACACAAAAAGTAGAGAGGCTGCATCCATAGTTATCGATGTGTTTATTTCATGAAATTAATCTATGCAATATGAGACGATTTTCCTTTTCGTTTAGACTTGATTTCAAACACAAACACATAACTAAGGGTCTGTTTGTTAGCAGCTTAACGAGCTTAATGGGAGTCAGCTTATTCGGTCAGTCATACATGACTGTTTGGTAGTGGCTTAATGGTATAGACAGTGGCTTATTCAGTAAGCTTCTAGGATGGAACTTTTTACAGGAAGTTAAGTTTTTTCCACACCTGCGTCTCCCAATTAAAAAACACGCTCCTTCCATCTATAAAAAACCTTACCAAACAAAAACATTCTCAATCTATACACAGAGATTAATCCACACAGACAACCCCAATATATATACACCTAAAGACATCTCGATGTTGAGGTTTGGAATTTCTGAATCCATGCATTGCATATCAATGTCTTTGCAACATAGTTAATTATTACTCAGCCCGTCTTTTTTTTTATTAACCTGGATATCCAAACCGCTATGCGAGCCGACTAATCCCAGGGGTGACCACCTGCTTTGCAGATAGCCCGAAGTCCCATATCAGCCCGTCTATTTTTAATACTGGTAGAGTACATGTCATAATTAAGGGTAAAATTGAAAGTAGACATTTATGTGGGGACAAACTAAAATCGAAATATGAACACTTATATTGGATTGCTGAGATGATGTACCTCATTTGGCACAGGATGATGGTAGTTGCAAATGCTGGTGATTGTCGGGCAGTTTTAGGGAAACGAGGCAGAGCAATAGAATTGTCGAACGACCACAAGCCTAATAGTACATCCGAGAGACATAGAATTGAACAACTCGGTGGTGTCATTTATGATGGCTACCTAAACGGCCAATTATCCGTTGCTCGAGCTCTTGGGGATTGGCACATGAAAGGCCCGAAAGGTTCTGCTTGCCCGTTAAGTTCCGAACCAGAGTTGCAAGAAATCTTGTTGATGGAAGATGACGAGTTTCTTATTATGGGATGCGATGGACTTTGGGATGTCATGAGCAGTCAGTGTGCCGTAACAATAGCTCGAAAAGAATTGATGATTCATAACGATCCGGAGAAATGCTCGAGAGAGCTCGTTCGTGAAGCTCTTAAACGGAATACATGTGATAATTTAACGGTAATCGTGATATGTTTTTCGCCAGATCCACCCCCGTGGATCGAGATACAGACCCAAACAGGACATAGGAGGAGCATATCTTCTGAAGGGCTAAATTTTCTCAAAGGCATTTTGGACGGTAACTCGTGAGGTGACCATCGAACTTGACCGTGGTGTCATGAAACGGTTTGTGTTTATAACTCTTGGTAACGTTTCATTCCTTTACGATTACTTTGTGTTCTCGTTTTGGGAAAATAAGACCGAAATTATTGACGTTTTTCTTTCTTGTGGTTTTCTTTTTTTATTTTAAGCTTCTGTACATTTTGCTGTTTAATTATCTTCCCATTGTACAATCATTTCGAGTTCTTCATAGTTTAAGCACCTAGTTATCTTTTAACTCGTTTTCATGAACCCATTATGCATCAAATTGAGGTTATGACTTTCTCGCGATAACATATTGAGTTCGGATTTGGTATTACTAAAGATGCATCAATAAATGGAGCCGGACTCCGGTTTCGCCAACGGTAAACCTGTTTTTTGTCCCTTCTTTGGGATGAATTTGATCATATGTTGAATCCATACAAGAAAATGAAGGATCAAAAACACAATCCTAGTAAACATCAAACCATCTAATAAAATGTTAGGTAGGGTTCCAAAAGGTCGCCAAAATTAGTATTGATATCGGCGTGCTTTGGCGTTGCCATCGTTCATCATGCTGTTTTGGTTACAGTTGCACAATCATTGGTTCTCAAAGTTCGTCGTTAACTTCTTCATTGTTGCTCGACTGATGGTAATCACTGCATACAAACGTTTATCGGTTAAGTTATTTTCGAGCCACAAGTTGTTGATGCTTCACATGCTTGTACGTTAAAATGCATTTGGAACACGGACAGGAAGACTGGGAGTGGACAAGACAGGCCAGGCGAAGAGTGAGGCAGGTGGGTGAAAGAATTGTGGAAGATTTTAGAGTTTTTAATTTAATATTACACCAAACGTGGGACAACAAGTTTTTGTACCGTTCCGTGTACCAGACAGATCCCTAAAACTATCAACATCTCACTTGCTGGTTGTAAATATCACTTTCACTTCTTTTTCAAGTAAATACATTTAGCACAAGTACTGTTAAATGTCTATCGAATCGAAACGCCGCCTATAAAATCAATTATTGGAAATGGCATCGAAGTTACCTTGTTTGCTTGCAATGTTTGCTAAGGTCATGACACAGAACTTTGCTCACTTCTCCAACTTTTACCGATCCTTTCATTATCAATTCTGCCAGCTGCATAAACACCACAATGAACGAACCAAAAGATCTTAGGTTCCATTCATTTAACAGGATTTCCATCCATTCTGGTCCCAAAGTTCTTTCCTTTCTGATTGATGAGCTCACAAAATGGAAATATGAAATGTTCGAAATGGGTAGAACCTCAGCAACCAAGGATTAGTTTCAGAAAGGTTCGACTCACCTCATCTTCGGTGTCCTCCAGTAACCTGGAATAAGAATGCAAAGCAATTAAATTGGTCAGAAAGTGTTTATAAAATTCCAAGTAAACAGCATACCAAGAGAACTTTGATTAAGGTGAACGGGCTTCTCATCTTACCTTCCACAATAAGATGATATCTCCTTTGAGTAAGCACGAGATTCCTGCTTATCTATACATGGGAAGAACAGATTCTCAGACAATGCAAACAAGATCTCCCAGAAAATGACTAAAGTAATAGGATTTGCACATTATAAGCATTAAAAGGCTTCAACTACATAACACCAGAGGACTTCTGGACTTGGTCAATGGCAATAGCAGATCATGAAGTAAACTTGATGTTTGCAAGAGGGGAATGATGGGGGAACATTATGCTTTTTTGGGCAACTGTGGGTGTCCGAATTAGTTTGCAGCCACCTCGACTAATCCCATGAACCAAGAAGATAACAGCCAGGAAAATCCTCACTGGCCTTAACTGGCGACCTATGGGAAGGAGAGGGGATCGCTATGTTTTTGTTTGGGGATGGGGTAGGAAGGTACAAGAGGAGGGAAGGAGAGGGGATCGCTTGTCTATTGTAGTTCTCTTTTAGATAACATAACACCAAGTGGTTTTTATCAATGGCATAGAAATTCGAACTTTTGCCAAACTATGTATTGGAGGAACTGTGCTCCAAAATCTCAGATGTTAAACCAGATGGTGATTTCAGAAATTATGATTATGAATTGCTTACACCAAGATAAGATTTCCAGCCAAGCAAGCCAAGGCTCAGCTCGACTTAAATACAACCCTAGTTGCAAGTTCTAGAAAGTTATGCTTTGTACGAGTAGACCACTTGGAATATTTAGGCAGCTTTCTGGCATCATATGTGAATAATGAGTGAGACTACTTATAGAACGAAATGACAAACTTATACCCTCTGAAACAAATAAAGCATGTAATGCTATTAGGTAAATGAATTCATTAAGATGAAAGAACCATGGTGGCTTAGTCACAGGATATAACTTAGTCCTGTCAAGCTCAAGTATAAGACAAGCTTACTGAAGGAAGTTGTCACCAATACATACTACTAGTGATGTCATCCCAGCTATCCACTTTAATCCAGACTTTTTCCGTTGAATCCATCTGCATAAAGGATCACAAAGCACCAGTGACTAGATGAGACACTGGCAGATGCGTAATGGTATTGACAAATAGTTACCAAAATGATGACATTTCATGCAGTGTTGCATATATTGATATCTAATGCATGATAGGTTTAAGCATTTCAAAGATCATGATTGCAGAACCAAAAAAAGAGCTTTCTTTTCAGTGTAGCAAATGAAAAAAAAGTTAACACTTCATTACATCATTTGCAGGAACATGATGACAGGTAAAGCAGAAAGATTACCTTCTGAAGAGTATAGTCTTGCATCTTATCACAAAGCCCATCCAGGAGGTCAACGACTCTCAGCTCACTGGTTCTGTAAAATAGAAGTTGCTCATTATGTTATCATATCCACTATAAAAAATGCTTGTGTGTAGGATTGATGGCTTACTCATTTGAAGGAAATGATATTTAGACCAAAAGGATGAATAAACTCAACTTATTTCTGATCGACAAGTACACTAACCCAAAAGTACGGAGACATTGTTATACCACTTTGTGTTTTGCAAGTGACTGAAACTGCATGGAAGTTTCTGCTAGAATTAGATGCTTATAAGAGACGCCAAATTAAACAAATAGGGGGTCGCTTGTTTTCGCCAGTGAATAAATGGTTCAATCCAGTCACTCCAAAATCTTCTACTTTTCAGGCTTTCTAGTTGGCCATGAAGAAACCAATGACTAGTATGATACTAATGGTAGTTTTGTACACTCATTAGTCATATCATGGCTGATTTTAGATAAGATGGATCGTGTGAAAGTCCTTTAATTCACAAGGTGTTGCTATGATCAAATTATTATATGAGCTTGCTTTAGAGATGTCTATAGACTTGCTTAACAAACCCAAAGAAACAATTTATTCCTGATAGGTTAGGCAGGTCTATAGACGTCTAAAGCAAACTCATAAGGATTTGATCATAGTAACAAAGACCCTGTGAACCAAAGCACTTTCACGTGGTCCATCTTATCTAAAATAGTCATGATATGGCTAATTGAGTGTACAAAACTATCAATAGTATCATACTAGTCAATGGTTTCTTCATGGCCAACTAGAAAGCCTGCAAATTAAAACATTTTGGACCGATCGTATCGAACAGTTTGTTCATTGGCGATTGGTGACGGCCTATTTGTTTAATTTGTCATCTCTTATAAGCATCTAATTCTAGCATAAACTTCCCTACAGTTTCCATCACATGTAAAATGCAAAAGCCTCTGTTATAGTTCCCAATTGGTCAAATGATAATAAATCTTCTTTGTTTCTTTAGCCTCTTTTATGGTTCCTAATTGGTTCAGAGTGTGGGTCTTAAGACAAAGGGTCTAGGTGCATCAGTCCAAGCATCTCACTAATATTAGTTAGACACACTTCCTTGATTCTTATTATGGTCTGTTACAGAAATACCATTGAGGATCTATATTTGACAGCTCAGAATGGAAAGTAACTATGCTTGACAGCCCACAATCTTAACGGAAGAAGATACTACTTAGAACTTGTTACCTCCGTCATTAGAGAATCCAAATTGATGTTTTCCTCCTAGCAGTAACACACTGAACCAAAAGGTTTGATAAAAAATAAAGCATTTGACAAAAGGCCACCTTCCCTGCTAATGAAGTTAAAGTATGGCAGTCGTTCTATAAAACATTTCACTTATATGAAGTCCTAGCCCTCCTTATCAGATAGGCATCATCCCATGGTGATTAGGAACCCTTAGTCATCTAAAACTTCAGCTTACAGGGATAAGACCTGAAGGTATCCTAAGTAGACTCACGCTTCGTACTACCATTAAAAGAGAGGCCACTAAACTCCATTCACTAGTGCGTAACTCATCAGCCTTAAAACCTTTATAGCATTATACACCCATCCTGGAACTTCCGACCATCAAGGTATGCTCACATTTTGAGATACATCAGATACCTAACCTTACACAAACATATATGCCATAACTTAATGCGAAAGGTAATTAATATCCAATACAGAGAGGAGAATGTTCTGAATTTTTACCTGTAATCTATTACCTTCCCTCTCCGCTGACCCTTGGAGTCCAAGCGATGTCTCATATCCAGATGGTTTTTTGGTTTCTCCTGGAACAATGAAATAATAACAAATGATAAGATACAAAATGAGTATACTCATGGAAAAAGAATCGACACTTTGATACATAGAACAGTTCAAGAATGCAATGATCTTTCTTTTCCCCTATTGAGATGGAACAATAACCTTTGCAAATTGAGAATTCAGTATGAAGTGTGCGATAATAATCCTCTTGTACAAGGTAAATTATGCTTATTTGTACTGATATGAGATTGAAAATATCTTATTTACATTTCTCCATTTACAAGGGCAAAGAGGTCAGTCAAGATTTGAATATGAAGCGAGGAATAATATGCTCTTGATACTAGGTAAGATATGTGTTCAGTACTTATATGAAGTTCAGAAACATATTATATGCACTTCTCACTTGAGAAAGGCCAAGTCGTCAAAAACAGTAAGGTTGTAACAACATGTCACACAGGAGCTGTGATTGTCAGTTGCGGGCTCCTTATGCCTTTAGTAGAATGCTCCTAATGACCTCCCACTATGGCCTGAATTGACATGGAAGTTATTAGGGTAGTCTGTTGCTTTAGGCTAGCTTTACACAAGGACATCAATAATTTATTAGTAACCTACCATCAAAAGGTTTTTTAAGAAGCTAATAGTTCACATTCACAGCCAAGATGGTTAGTGGACTAGTTTACTGCTCTGGCTTGGACGTGTGCCGCTCATTTCATTTAAATTTTGGGTCCCAAATGTACCCTGAATGTTATTTTGACACTAGTTCGGTTTGTGATTATTTGATGGTATCTTTCTGGTAAGATGGGATAACTTGTTGAATGGAAAAAAAAAAGTTTGAGCAGTTTCTGCTGATGGTATCTTCAACAGCAGTATTAAATTGGTTTCTCTGAAACCTTGTTTTCTTACATATTGATCCATTAAACAGCAGTATTTAATTGGTTCCTCTAAAACCTTGTTTTGTGACGTATAAACCCATTAAACGTGAGAATTTCGTTAGATATTCCTCGATCCTTTTCTTTCTCTGCTCAACTTCTCCATCACCACTCCCATTTCAGGAAAGGGGTTCTGAAAGCAGGACTCTGGAACACTTTCCAAAATAGGAAATTTCAGCAGTTCAAATCATGATACAGGAATGATATAATGCTTTGGAGAAAGGGAGAAAGTCACACCTTCATCATTCCGAGTTCCAGCTCCTCCTACAAAATATAAAAGCAATAGATTGATTGATATTCTTACCAAAAACATTTCCATTCTTGTTGATTCTCAAATAAAAACTCCAAAGGCTCTCATTAAGAGTTGTGTCTTTGAGGATGTACAAAAGCCAAATTTAGTGGGAAAATGCTAAATTGCACCACAAAAATCAAATAACTAGAAAGCAGAGTACACTTTAAATGCAAATTCTATCACCACGACAAGCTTCTTATTATCAAAACAAATCATAGAAACTAATTTTCCAGAACAGATATCCTAATCAATTTTATTTTCAACCAAAAGCTCGCAAGCAAATCAGTTCTAAATTTGTATTATCTGCCATATGTGCAAAAATGCATAGTGTCCAATAGAGAAATACTCGATTTCACCACAAAATAAAGGATCAAAGAACAGTCTCCCATGCAAATAGTACATCCCCACATCATAGTTCTTGTGTATGCGGACAAATCACAGAGATTCTTTAACAGATATCTTCTTAAGTTCAAACCTAAAAGTAGATCGCTATGAAAATTTATGTTTTCAAGGAAGTATGTATGGATATGTTTTGATTTCCTATGCCGAAAATGTTTAATCTGGTCATAAAAAAACAGAGAAGTTTATCCAATCATCCAATAATCAAGGCACATATTTCAATTAACATAACACAAAAGCATGAATGGATGTGGAATAACAAACTACTGATAAAATAATTTCAAAAAGAAATTATGGACTGAATACTCACAGCAACGGCATTGCAAGCTGAACATTTGTCATCGATGGAATGAGCTATAGATAAAGCGATAAATATAGCCGCCACGAAGATCAATCGTCGCAACGCCGCCGTCAACGCCATCTTGTTCTCTGTCTCTTCCCTCCGGCGCACACATACACCTTCAAACACACGCTCCTTCCATAAACGGCGATTTAAAAAAGTGACCGCTGAAGGGGGAGTTTAGTTACGTGGAAGAAGAGTGTAGTAACCAATCAAAAAGAGCCACCTGGCGTTTCTGGCCGGCTCCGACACATCAGATTAATTAATGTTATTATCCATTTAGCCCCCTTGACATTGAGATATTACGGAAATGCCCCCTTGATTCTTGACCATTGCAAATTGTTTCCCTCTACCTTCTTCTGGGCAGGCAAGACCGGTAGAGGACGAGGACCGGACGATCTATAACCGGTTACCATTTTTATAGAAATTCATGGCCTTGTCAGGACTGGTTATGAGACAAAAATATACGATTAAAAATTATATTTTACTTTGAACAAATTATATTATTAAAAAGATCTTGTCATTTTTGAAAAAAGTAATGAAAAATATACATTTTTACAAATAACTCCAATTATTGAGCTTTTGTAGAATTACATGTTTAAATTATCATAATCCTGTTATATACAAATTTAATTATCAAATCGTTAATGACATGTTTTTCTTATTTGGTGGGTGTTTGAGTCGGCTTACAATTACATACACATCGACCAATTTTATGAGAGCCTAGAAAAAAACCATGTAAATTTCCAATGAAATTCGAGGAACTCAAACCGATGATCTAAGGAGGAGTCCCAAAAACCTAAATCTCATCGTCAACGAGTTAAACCCTCAAGATCAATGGCATATGGTTTCATTTATGAAAAATGACTTTCTTTGATACATTGATTGATCAAGTAAGGCTCGCCAAATACGTTGAAAATTCGTATGAGAGTCGCTCCACTGACCTGAAGCGCAACCCCTGCGCACAATCTATATATCTCATATACAATTATACGTTCATACACATATTTCTATTCTTACTCGATGAGTCATTGGTATTGAACAACTTAAATCATGTTATATACTAAAAACTAAAAAAATATAACATTAAAAAGATCAAACAAATCAAATAACACCTTACGAGAACCGTACATAAAACCATGACATGCCATGGACTCGACGTGACATCGAAGACGAGCCTTGAGCCATGAAGGCGAGCTTTTTAGAACACATTCAAAAATAATTCAAAGACAGGAACTGCACAATTTGGACTCATAGTGTCCTCAATTCAAACAACAAACCAAAATTTATACACCTCTAATCAAAATATCATACATCTTTTTATACACTGGCAATGTATAAACTTTACAAAAACCGCTCTTGGACGATGACAGTTGTCATCATTTACGAGTTGTTTTCGTAAAATTTGTTTCACCTTGATAGCGTATAATCGAAACAATATTGAATTACACGATAAAAAACCTTGTATTGTACAATGAATGGTGGTGGAAATAACGATACATACCTTCGCTTCTTGACTGCATATGATCACGTGGGCGGAAAGATGCCCGAGAAGTTCGGTATCTTGTCGACGTGTTTCAGGGCGCGTTCCGCAATTTGACGTGTTCGATAATCGCCATGCTGGAATGCGTTCACGAGTGCTGTGCTAACATTAGGATCACCTGAAACTTCATATGCTATGTCTTCGGTCCGTAGAAGTCTTTCCACCACCCAAACCGCTCGTCTCCCTAATGCCTCGGTTTGTTTCTCGACTAAAACGTCAAAAATCGGCTTGATTCCTTCCGCATCGCATAACACGGCCACCCCTGCTTCTATATTCACCCCATCGTCTAATAAAGTCGATAGTGCAGCTAACGATGCTTCAACTACCTTCTCGTTCGTGTGATCTAAAAGCGCCACCAATCTTGCTATAGCCGGTCCTTCTAATAGACAGAAAGTGTCTGTTCGTGAACACGTTCCACGATGAACCGGACATAATCCCGTCATCACGGGTTGTTTGCTGAAACAAGGAAAGATCGATGCGCAAAATCCGGGTGTCGGCAACTCTGGGAGTCTGGTCATGTTTTTGGATTCTTGAGATAAGTTCTCCAAAGCAAAAGCTGAAACCATTTGCACATTGTCGAGCCCATTTGCCTGAAGCAGTTCAGTGAAAATTCTGGCAAGATCATGATCACGGCACAAAGAAACGGCTTTTGGTTCGTCAGCCAAAACAAACGTGATCCTTGAAAGGACACGAACGAGCCCTTCTAGATATGGCGTTACAAAACGGCTTCTTCTCGGCTCTCCTTGCCGAATCTTTATGATTCTCGAGATCACAATTTCAAATGCACCTTCATCTAGCATTTGTCGAGTGAGTCCCATATCTCTTTCCGGAAGATCGGCTAGAAGCCCGACCGCTGCCGCTTGTTCTTCAGTACTCGCAATGTTTTCCCCGATCACTTTGATTAAACCACTGAGCTGACCAGCCGTCCCACGTAACGAACTGGCTAACTCTTGACCCATGTTTTGAGAGAGATTTTGAAGAAGTTTTATCGAAGCCATACGAAGATCTTGTTGTGGGGCTTCGATAAACTGAACCAGACTGTTAATGGCTCCCGAGCTTTTGATAGCAGAAACAACACCAATTAGAGTAATAGGGGAGCTGGTGAGTCCAACAAGGACCTGTAGAAGCTTACATTCGATTGCGGGTCCAGTGTTGCTGATCAAATAGAGTAGGTTATGAATTATGTCTTCGGACACAAGGGTCTGGTGGTTGGGACCCACGGGGATCGAGTCAAAGTCACAGTCGGAGGTCACTACATTTGCGAGTATTGTAGCGCAAATTTCTTTGAGTCGCATAGGGAGCTGGTTTGGGCCCGCAAAAAGGTCCTTGACAAGAGGTGAAAGTATACCTTCGTCGACCAAGATCTTGGCACTTGGCTCGCAAGATGAGACTTGATTAAGGGCTTTTAGGGCTGCTTCTCTAGACTGCATATTACCGCTCTTCATGAGGTTGATCAACGATGAACCCACGGTTCTAGCCACAAAGACTTTCACGTCGTTGCTCAGAGCCAGCTCGCCAAGATATGAAGCCATGGACAGTTTGATTTCTGGAGAACCTGAAAGCATCCAAGTATTTAACATTCCGGACCATTATACCATGTACTTCATTTTTAAAGCCCGCATACTTGCAAAATGCAAAAGAAAGAAAAATTCCAGTTGGCAGAAACCTATTTTGACAAAAACACTTCTTAGAGTCATCCTGCTAAGAATTCAAATGCAGAAACCTACTTTGACAAAATCTATAGGCCAGAACTCCTACAAATCATAACGAATCGATTACTTTTGAAATGATGGTCTCTATTTTGATAACTATCTCCCAATTTAGTCTCTTTTCGACACCCTTTAAGATAAACGGCCAAAAACCATAGTCCACACATGTCTACGTTAAGGGTGAGTTTGGTATGCAGACGGGACTGGACAAGCCGGCACGGGACAGGACTGGACAAGCCGGCACGGGACAGGACTGGATGACGAGAGTGAGATAGGCCAGTGAAAGAATTGTGGAGGGTTTAGGGTTTTAATTTGACATGGCTAAGTTAGTAATTTCCCAATCTTGTCCCATTTCCATGATTTTTCCCACCTATTTTGGTAAAGTCATGTCCTGTCCCAGCCTAAGGACCTGTTCCTTTTGATGGAATATTTTTGACGGATTTGGCATTGGAAGGATTTGGAATGGAATTGAATCCCATTCTTTATAAAAATAATTTATAAAAATAATTAAATCACCTTTTTATTAATTAATTATTACAAAACAAGTTTTCCGAACATATTTTAGAACATTGTTACAAACAAATCCTATGAAATCCCGCTCAGGATTGGAATGGAATCCAATTCCAAATCCCACCAAATCCCGCAAACCAAATGGTCCCTAAATGTCACACCAACATGGTACAAGTTTTTGTTGTCCTGACCCATCCTATCCTGCGTGCTAAACCCTTAAAAAAATTGTTGTCTAACCAAGTACTTCAATTTTCTACTAATTACGGCTGGACCCAACAACGGAGTCTTCTTTGTCGAGTTCCACAAGAGACCAGAAACTAAATAAAGATCTAGTTCAATCTATCACCTACCAAATCAAAACATAATCTCGGAAGTTGTCTCCCAATCAGCTCCATGTTATGTAAGTTTCGAGATATGGGTTTTCCTAATTTTCATTTTCTTGATACCCCCTTGGTTCAAAAGTTACAATTTGTGCTTGTAACTAAAATCAAATAATTACTCTCAAATACCAAGCAACCTGGTATGGTACCTTTCGACAATCATTCAATGAAACTTAACGAAAATAACTGTTGTGTGTTTGATCTTAAGTGTTCAGCAGCATAGCATGGACCAACAAATTTAGCAACTAGTTAAAATATGTAGAAATTGATGCAAGTACCTTCGAGGAGAAGTGCCAAAAGAGGTTGCAATCTACCATTTTCAGCCATTTGCCTTACATTAGTTTCATTCTTCTCCAAATTTTCCAAAGTTTTATCTGCCTTCTCGACCGTCAATAGATTTTCAGATTTGCTACTTGTCATTCCAACAAGGATGAGGATCGCTCCATTAACAGAGCCAATTTTTTCACACAAAGCCTCCGATTTCGAGAGCTCAAAGAGCAAAGAGACAGCTTCTTCCCTCTCTTTAGACTGTTCATGAGACAAAAACTTGACTATTGTGCGCACATTATCCCCTTCAGCCATTATTTCCTGCAAAGAAACAAAGAAATTTCATACATAAATGACGAGATTTGACTTCAATGGCGTTGAAGAGTCAAGAACAATGATAGATTGAATGTTGACAAGATAGTCAATGCTGAACTTTCGTGGCTTCTTCACTTGCATACTTCAACAAAAGAATTTACTAATGGCATACGTAATAAGATTCTCACGACTATATCAATTACATCATCTTCATCCAATTTTTATTCAATTTAATCAAGATTAAGATAGTTCAATTAGTCACTAAATTGAAAGTAGATCATTGCTTGTAATCTAAAGCATAGTGCAAGAACGAAGATAATTTTTTTGGGTAACCTTGGGTTTCCGGGCCAGCTTACGAGGACCGACTAATTCCCCGGGCAACCACGGATGACTTGGAGTCATCACAGATGAACCTCCATGGCGACAAGGGCTTTGGCAGCGCTTAGATTCGAAGATGATTTAGTGATATGGTCGTTAGATATAAAGTATTTTGTCCCTCCCAGAATAAGTGTCCACATTTCTATTTTAGTTTGTCCCAAAACAAGTGTTCCCTTTCAAAAGTAAGTGCCTACTTTCCAAATCTGCTCTTAATTATGAGATGGAAAAATTAATTACTCCCTTCATCACTAAGCGTAAAATTGTCATTCAGTTGCAAATGAAAAAAGCAAGAAAGTTCCATGATTGTTCGCTATTGAATGAATACCAACCTTATTATCATCATCATCCTCCACCACAATTCGAAGAGTCTCCAGAGCTCTACACCTGACTCGACGACTGCTGCTCTTCAACATGTCAACAATCATAGGTATTAAGTCAGCGTTGCGGATGATGTGCTTATTTGAAAGATTTTTTTGGCACAGGTGTTGAACAAACTTCAAAGCTCGCAAAATGTCAGTCTCGGGACAACCAGGATTTAACGACTTGCAAGCCATGTCAAGCTGAACAGCTTCATTCCTAGCATTCCATTCTTCAATTGTGTTCCTCAAAGCAATACTTGGATTCATATCGGTTGTTTTTAATTCTCTCAATGTCAAGGGACAAAGCAGCTTCCGGCCGCTCTCTTTACACTCATTGAACCATCTTTCAATAGCCTCGCGCTCAAAAGTTTGCCCATTTTCCAAGGTTACAGGATCTCTCATAATTTGTTTCGTAAGAGGGCATATAAATGCATCATATATAGGTTCTATATGCTGTCTTTCATATTGAAAGCTATCATCTGATTGGCTACCAAGTTCATGACTTTCATCCCAGCTCCCGGCCATTTGATTCAGTGTATCTGCAAAGGAAAAAAAAAAACAAATGATGATGTCTGACAGAAGGTCAAACTGATCACGGTCTTAGGGGATCGAGTGAAGAAACAAAAAGGAGTAACTGAACCACAATGGAAAGCATGATATAATAACATGCAAGATATGAATGCTACATTGTTATAGAAAACGTTACTAGCATCTACAAAACCTAACCCTGAATGGGTACATTCATATACACCATTACTTCCATTCTCCATTTGAATCCTCCTCACTTGAATAAATAATGGGATGCATATGGTGAAAGTTATTGGTAGCCCCACGAATCCCATTTTCTATCCAAAAGCTTGGCTCAGATACCATCTGTAACTCCCCAAAGCAATAGGTTGACCCAATAACTTCAAGTCCAACTTAAAACCATGGTGGAAGTTATTGATAGCCCACAACTTGAGGCTTATAAGGAGCTCACAGATCCCATTTTCTATCCATGTGGGAGGAGTTGTTACAAATATCAACACATGGTAAGGTGTTAGCACGTCGAGTAAGAGTATGATTTGCCATTGTTTTACGTGCTTCCATAGTTATCCAGAATAGAATTGAGAGTAGAACTGTACTTTGTCCATTTAATGACAAGGACCCGGTTTTGTAACTCTGACTTAATGGGTACCGAAAGAGTTTTTTGTGAATGAAAATATATCTAGGAAAGTTCACTTATAAAAAAGACAAACCAAGTAAAATAAGTACCACAATTGAAGTGATCGGATAGAGAACTATCAACAACTATTTTGGAGTTAATAATATTAAAACACAAAAGAAAGACCTTATTGGTCAAAAGATACGCAAACAAGTTCGAATGGGTCAAAACTCAAGAAACGAGACTCTTACAATGCTGAATTGCATAAGCTTTCGCTTTTCTCTGCACACATAGTCAACAATGAAAACTCGTTGAACTTATATTGGGACATACAGAAGAAAGAGGAAGATAATTCAGTTCACTATATTTTCAAGTGAAATAAAGAATAACAGATCAAAATCTATCACTTGGAAACCATAATTATACACATAGGTACAAACATGTAATATTCAGAAAGCATGTTCACCTTCAACTTTTACTAGCTCTGTGGAAATCCTGCTAGTGTGGTACCTTTAGCTCTGGTATTGACTCATTGATGCAAGAAGGTCATCTGCAACAGCAAAAAGAAAACAAAGTTCAACTAAAACATTACTGTAAATTTAGACCATATCACTATCTAGAGTAATCACGTTCGTTCTTACGCATTTTAAATGACGTCACACAACTTCATGCATTCCATAAAACTTGCGAAATTTTCATCATCACATAAGAATTGCTATGATTCCTTTTCAGCAATTTCATTACTAATGAGCAAAGAGACAACTCTCGATGGATATGTTTCCAAAATTGGAAATGTTGCATTCATATTGAAAGGTCTAAAAAGGGCACTCTTCCTTTTACTTTGGAAAGGGAAGATTACTAATAAAAGGTGTTTTAGACCATAGGTTCATAACCATCTCCTTTATTACACTACTACTAGAGTAAAAATGTTGTGTATTTCATTACAGGAGGAAGTAATTTTATAAGGATTTTAGCAAAATTTCTAAGATCACCGATTAATTTCATAATATTAACACATCATGAATATATTATTCATACGACATCAAAATTTCTATTACAATTTCACCATTGGCAATAATCAATGCAAACACCCAAAACAAATCATCATAAAATCTATCTGAAACTCAAACCAAATCCGGCGACTATACAATCACTTCAGATCAAAAACCCATCGAATAATTACTCGCAAACCAATCACAGGAACAAATAGGCACATCAAACTATAATTCAAAAAGAAAACGAAGCAAAATTACCTTTAATTATTGCAACCCAATTGAAAATCTGCAGAGCTTCATCCCTCAACCTATAGCATCGATTATTGATGCAGGATGGTTTGTCAACACTACAAAATAAATGAGAAATGAAGAGAAATCGGTCAATTGTGGTGAAATTAGGGTTTTCTTCGTGAAAAAGGTCGAAAAGAGAAGGAAGGTACGTACCCAAGTGATGAAATTACAAGATGACAGAAACCCAAAAGTCAAAAATGAAACTTTCTGAAGATTTTAATAACACTCCCACAGAGTTTTAGAGAGAGAGAGAGAGGGAAGGGTTGAAGTCAACGACGGTAGTCGTCGCATTAGACCGTGGAATAAAGCCGGGAGAAGTGACAAAGTTGTGGGGTTTGCGGCAAATGTAACGTTTGACTCAAGAACATGAAAAGATACTCTGTATCCAATTTAACAGGATATATTTTTTTCATGATTGTTTTTGACTGCATATCCTCCAGATAAATGATTACAAGGATGTTTTTCGGTTTTTCATTTTTTATGGTTTATAAGGACTTAATCAAATGAAAACCCTAAAACTTGTGAGATCTTATATGAGTCACTCATTTAAAATAATTACATTATTTATTAAATAAACATAAAGGTTAATTTAGTCGATTTATAAATGTGTTTATAGATATGTTTTATGTTATAAAGTATGTAATCAAGGAAAATTTGACGCACGATAGAATGAAACCTTTGTTGTTGGAGCATTTATGGATATGTTTGGGACGTCGAGAACCATATTATAGGTGGGAAACGACATTTATAATTCAATGTATATGACTTAATCATATATATATTTTAGGAAATAGCGTGGGCGATTTATTACCATTTGATACAGATCCACATGATGCATACAGTACAAATAATATCTTATTGATATAAATGTTTTTGCATTAGTTTAAGTATGAAATATACCTTTTAGTAAGTTACATGCATCATTTAGGTTTTATGATTCGATATTCATGTTATAAAACTCATACAAGGTGCTTTCAGCTAATTTTAATTCAAGCACTACGAATGGTAATGATGAAGTGCGGTAGTCAGAATGACGGAAATCGATTCTTCTAACTTCTAAGCTCTTTTTGTATTTATTGTTAAGGTGAGAAGCGTGTGTAAGGAGGAATATGTACCGTTGATCACTTTTAATCTCACCCCACACCATGAATTACGCTTATCATAAGAATTGATCAAGTGCATCTTATTATTGTTGTTGATCTTTAATTATAATTGATTCAAAAATGAAGATAATTTCTTATCTTTCTTACTTTAACTTCCATTCTCGACCTATTATTATTGTGGAGTTTGATATAGATTGGTAATTACAGTTTTTGTTTTATAGTGGAGGTCAAGATAGGGTTTCCAATTTCTCTTTCTGAGCTCGATTTAGCCATGGAAATCAGGTAAAACCATTTAGTTCCATCGTTTTCTGTTTAAAGAGCAGATTGATGGCTCTGTTGCCTTCATACTTCTGTTTTCTTGAATGAATTAAGGGAAGAGATGCTACATTGCGATTGAGCATCAGTTACCACCATATTTATATATGCAGATGCCATCAATTCTCAGCAGCTGCAACCCTATCACAATCTTCTGCTTCAAACCAACAATTCGTTGTTAGCTTTTCAATTGAATTCTTCCATTTAAAAAATCTTGAAAAATTTACTGACAAATTAACAATGGCGACAGGTAACCAGCCATTTTTGTTCATTGACTTTACAACCATGTGAACAGCTAGAAGTCTTTCCTTGATCATCGCCCCTGCAGGTCAACTTGTTTAGTTTTCATTTACCAACTCATAAAAGCATACAATTTCACATCCCACAAATTATCGACAAAGACAATGGTATTCAGCTGTGAGTTGATCAATATTTATCAGAATCAGAATCAAAATCTAATCTTTTTTGTTTTTGTGACACTTTATAAAGATAACTTACCTGTTAATCTTTTGGCCAGTTTTCAGCAGTTCGCTACTTGTTGACCAAAAAAGACGACTGGTTGAGGTTTTCCCAGATAGTGTCAGAATTCAATGGAACAAATGGGAGCTAAGAGGGTTGGTGGTTGTCAGCCTTGTATTACAAATATCTCTAATCTTCAGTGGTAACCGGAGAAAGTATATCGCCAAGAGAAGGATCAGAATTTTCATATGGTGTGCCTACTTGTTGGCCGACTGGATAGCAACCGTTGCCCTTGGCCTCCTCGTCGACCGCCTAGGAAATTCCGTTTATTCCGGCAGCAGCTCCGGCAACGGCAACCGCAAAAACGTCTACGGAGATCTACAGCTGATGGCCTTCTGGGCGCCGTTTCTGTTGCTTCATCTTGGCGGACCTGACACCATAACTGCATACGCATTGGCCGATAATGAGTTATGGTTAAGACACTTGCTTGGGCTTGTTGTTCAAACAGCTGCAGCTGTTTATATCACTCTTTTGGCATGGGAAGATACTCTTCTTTCATTTCTCGCTATTCCTATGCTTCTGTGTGGGATCATTAAGTATGGTGAAAGAACATGGGTTCTGATGTCAGCCAACCGGGAGCAGTTTCGGGATTCGGTTCTTGCGGATAGGGATCCGGGCCCGAGCTATGCTAAGTTTATGGAGGAATTCTGCTTAAAAGAGGCAGAAGGGTATCATGTTACTGCTGGTCAAGTAGAAGAGGGAAATTCACCGGGAGAAGATGTTGAAAACGCCATAGCGATCTCTAATCGTGATGGACTCATATTGCATATGGCGGATTACTTCTTTGAAACTCTAAAGTTCAAGCGGTTGTTTGTGGATCTCATTCTTGGATTCTATCCACGAGATGTGAGCCAATCTTTCTTTGGGAAACAGGATTACGATACCGCCTTTGAGGTGATTGAAGTTGAACTTGGATTTGCTTATGATGTGTTCTACACAAAAGCAATCATCATACATACTCCTTTCGGTTTGTTTTTCCGTCTTATCACTTCCTTCATCACCCTCTCAGTGTTGTTGACTTTCGTCAGTTTGAGATCAGATAGCCATCTATACATTGATGTTATGATTACTTATATATTGCTGATAGGTGCTATCTTACTAGAAGCATATGCAGCCGTATCTTTGGTTTTCTCTGACTGGGCAAATCTTTGGTTCAGTCAGCATGCTTCCAAGATCCCATTGCTTTCCCATTTAGTTTCGCCAATCCAATCTACGCAGAAAGGAAAAAGATGGTCGAACTCTATGTATCAATACACTTTGTTAGATTTTTGTCTCAACCAGAAATCATCCACTTTTCGAGAAATCTCGAGGTTCATTCCTATTCATAAAAGACTCGAGAACTTATGGGAAAAATGGGAGAGTTTTCTCCAGCTGGAACATCTCGATATATCTCCCGAGCTCAAGTCTTTTATCTTTGATCACTTCAAGGAAAAATCTGTCGACACAGAGTTGGAGCTTAAGAACTTGTTCACCTGTCGAGGAGCAGTTTCGCTACAAGCTCACAAAAGTTATGGCATGTTTAAGTGGACAGTTGATGTGGAATTCGACCATAGCATTCTCATTTGGCATATTGCCACTGATCTGTGCTACAACATGGACAAAAGTAAAAGAGACAAAGATTCAACTGGTAAAGAAATCAAACCAGAATGGGATGATCACATGACATACAGCAAGCAATTAGCAGACTACATATTATACATCCTGGTCATGTGTCCTTTCATGTTGCCCATTGGGATAGGAATGATTCGATTCCGAGACACCTGTGCTGAAGCCCTCGTATTTTTTGAGGAAAGAAGCAGTGTGAGTAAACCTGAGGCCTACGAAATGTTAGGACAAGTGAGCACCAAAGTCTTTCCGGCAAAAGTGAAGGGGGATAGGAGTAAGTCGGTACTGTTTGAGGCTTGCAAGCTTGCAGCTTTGTTAAACGAGATGAGTGATACTGGCAAGATGTGGAAGATGGTGGGTGATGTGTGGGTGGAGATTCTCGGTTATGCCGCTAGTCAGTGCAGAGGATTTGACCATGCTCAACAGCTTGAAAAGGGTGGAGAGCTTCTTACTCATGTCTGGCTCTTGATGGCACATCTTGGCATCACTGAACACTTCAAGATAGAAGAAGGTCATGGAAGAGTTAAGCTGGCTGTTACTTAATGATCAATCTAATGTTACAACATGTGGCAATAATATATTTACTTTCTTATTGTTATCACCATTATGCTGCAATTTCATTTAAATGGTTGTGATCAATCTGTTGAGGCTGTTGTCTCTGTGATAATAAACAAGCTCACAAACTTACTAATTGAGGAATCAGAAATTTTTAAAAAGGTTAGAGATGAAGTAGAAAGGGTTGTGATGGAGCTTAGGGAGATGCAAAGCACTTTTGAATGATGCAGAACACCAAGAGCAAAGTGACAAGGTGCTTACAAATTGGGTGATTCAGTTTCTAGGCAAAGTCTACCATACGTTCTCGGTTTGTTCCCCAGGGATGTTCCAATCTTTTTGGAGGCCTGTATACCTAAAGTTTTTGATTATATTGCAAAATGAGATAACAAAGCTACATATATACAAAGTACAATGGTGATAATGAGGCATATTACTTGTGTCTTCTGAAAGAAATTAGAGAGACACTAATTAAGATGGGCTATAGTTTTACATTCATTGACGAAAAGCCCTAAACAACATAATTTTGGACCAGAATTAAATTCTGGGGCCTATTCTAGCAGTCATTCAAATTATAGTTGTACCAAGTGTGAAAAAGATGAGTTCAACAGCATGTACATTATCAACCAGATGATGAATGCTTACCATTTTAAACTTGTAAATTTGGCCCATCTGACTATATCATCTAATAAAATTTCAGGACAAAAAGAGTGCAAGGAAGAAAGTTCTTGAGTCAATGCATTAGGTGGGAGGTACTTTACAGATGTATAGTAGTTAATCGTTTTCTTCAATGTGAGAGCAAATACAATCATTGATGATATGATAAATTTAGAGCTAGATATATAGTCAACCAATATAAGTCAACACATTTGTTCTTACCTGGAGATGTATGGTAGGGGATCATCCTCAGTGTTTCCAGATGACATTAAAGCATGCATCTTAATTATTTGGTCTAACAGCCATATACAGATGTCAGTAAATACCCTAAGCATATTCCAAGAACAAATAGAATTGTTATTACGTTAGAAAAAATTTAAAATATCAAACTCCTGATTAAAACCATTAAGATCGTATAATTAATAATATGAACGCGTTTAAATAAATTATGGCATGTGAAGTCTTAAAATTCTAATTATAATTAATAATATGAACGAACGCGTTTAAATAAATTATGGCATGTGAAGTCTTAAAATTCTAATTATTAATGATTATTTAATGAATGCCCAAGTCAATGATAGAAGATCGTGGCTTTTTATTCAAACTCAGCAGGTAGGCCCCAAAATGAACCTTGGAATCTTGACCGATTAAGCTTATGGTCTTGAAGCGTTAAAACTCGACCTTGTCCATCCCTGGATCTTATTAATTTAAAGAAGAGAGTTTTTTACGGGCTTTGCCATTCCCACCCATCCAGATCTTCTTTTCTACCTTTTGTACATAGAGAGAGAGAGAGAGAGAGAGAGAGAGAGATGGCTGTTCAAGCTGTTGTATCTGTTGTGATACAGAAACTTTCAGACTTGGTAAAGGAGAGATCAGAAATTTTTGAAAGCGTTAGAGATGAAGTAAAGAAAGTTATGGAGGAGCTCGGGGAGATGCAAAGAATTCTAAATAATGCAGAACACCAAGAGCAAAGTAACAGAGTGCTTACAAATTCGGTGGTTCAGTTTCTAGGCAAAGTCTATAGTCTTGGGGACGCAATAGAATCTTTCGCTCTCACAGAAACCCGTTTGAAAAAGATGGGTTTTGTCAAGAAGCATATATTCGTCATGGCAAACGAGTTCAAGCTTTGCAGAGAAGTTCCAGATGCGTTGGACTGTTCTGAGAACGTCCGTGGACTCAAATCTAAGATGAAAGGATTCAGCAAAGAAATTCAAGAATGGAAAGGTAAAATACCCTCATTAGCTCCAGCACCGCTCCAGGATTCTCACACGATGCGTCTGCATGAACAAACATGGCAAGAGAGTGATGCTTATTATGCACGAAAGAGAGAAGACACCATTTTTAAGAAAGACGTGCAGAAGTTGCTGAAGCAGATAACAAGCGATAGCAAACCACTTCAAATAATCTCGGTCTTTGGAGAGATTGGCATAGGGAAATCAGCTCATGTCAAGACAATCTACAACAAGCAGGAGGTCAAGAACAAGTTTGATAAATGCCGTGCACTGCTAGCCGTGTACAAAAACTGGTCAGTTAGAGATCTTATTTTGGCTATACTGCGACAGATGACCAGCATGAAGGGCTTGGAGAAACTCAAAGATGAGGTCCTGAGAGGAAGGCTTCATGGGTTTTTAAAGGGTCAAAAGTACCTAATAGTCATCAATGATATCACAAGTCTTGATCTCTTGGAAAAGCTCAGGGGTGCCTTACCGGATGTATACAATGGAAGTAGGGTGGTGATCACCACCCCTGATGAAGAAGCGGCTTCATTTGCAGATGCACCAAGCCGTTATCACTTCAAGCCTGTAGACATGGATGATGGCTTAAAGATTTTCATTAAAAAGGTATGGGGTATAAAAGGATACCCATTCTCAGACGAGATTGAAGATTTGAAAAACAAAATAGCTGAAAGCTGCAAAGGAACTCCCCTGAGGATTTCACTGCTTGCTGGTTTGCTATCGACAAGGAAGGCGATCTATGAAGATTGCTTGAGAGTTTTTGAACAACTTGATTTTGCTACCAAATCCCCATCATTTGATATTTTAGCCTTCTGTTACAATGATCTTCCACTTCACTTGAAGCCCTGCTTTCTCTATTTAGGGCTCTTTCGAAAAGGATTTGAAATACCTGTGAGAAGGTTATTTCGGTTGTGGCTTGCTGAGGGCTTTGTGAAGCCGTCAGAAGAAGGGATTATTCTGGAAGACATAGTGGAGGGATATCTGGAAGAGCTTGTGAACAGGAACATGGTGGAAATCACAAAAAAGAGATCCGATGAGAGTCCCAAAAAATGCCGAATGATTGTAGTCCTACATGACATCTTCTTACCCAGGGCTGTAGAAATAGGCCTCTTCCACCTCCACCAGAAATCAGATGCAGCAGAAGAACCTCGCATCAGAGTTCGTCGGTTGGTTGAATATACCAATATCAAGGGCTACCTCGCTTCAAAAGCTTTCAGCCAGAATCTACAGTCCTACATATCCTTCAACGGCCGCAAGAAAGATATGCCTGCCAAAGAAGTAGGAATATTTTTAGAAAGAACTATTGGAGCAAGAGGGTTTGGATTACTCAAGGTGCTTGATTTGGAAGGCGTTTATCAACCAAAGCTACCAGATAATCTGGGCAACCTATTCCACTTGAGGTACTTAGGCTTGAGATGGACTTTCTTGGACACTCTTCCTGCTTCACTTGGTGGCCTGCTCTATCTTGAAACACTTGACATCAAGCACACACACATCACCACTCTCCCAAGTTCTATATGGAACATGAAGCATCTCCGTCATCTTTGTCTGAACGGATCTCGTCTAGACATATCTGCAAAATCAAGAGGTCCAAGCCAAATCCAGATTTTATGGGGTTTGTTTGTTGATGAGAAGAATGCAAGAAATATTGGTTTGACTTTGAGCAGAATGACCAACCTTCGAAAACTTGATCTGACAAGACGGTCATCTTCAACAGTTGCAACAACCATCACCACTACTGGAACAAGCCATTCATCCTCCTACGAAGAAATTGCTTCAAGGATTCAATCATTGTCTAGCCTTCAATCTCTAAGATTAAGGTCCAAGGACAAAATGGGTCGACCTTCGGAGCTCATTGTCAAACCTTTCTCAAATCTCAAGAATCTATCTCAACTATACTTGCTAGGACATTTGCGGAAACCTCTGCCTTGGTACCAGATCCCTCCTGGACTCAAAGTCCTCACTTTATCAGTATCACAGCTAGAAAATGATCCCATGCCAACACTATCTCAGCTGTCTAGCTTGATGGTCCTCAGGCTTTTAGCTTCTTCCTATGTGGGAGAAGAAATGCATTGTCCTGAAAACGGGTTCCCTGCCCTCCGGGTTCTGAAGCTATGGAAACTGGAACATCTAAAAATATTTACTGTGCATGAAGGAACTATGCAGAAACTCCATACCTTAGAAATCAGGTGTTGTGAGAAGCTAGAGGAGCTTCCTGTAACCTTGCTGCAGATAGAGGGTTTTGACAACTTGATCTTGACAGACATGCCATCACCATTCGTTTCTACTATTAGAAATAAAAAGGAGAAGCACACTAAGATCATGGAAATTAAAGAATAAGTCGTGTCTGAACAGTGGAGCATCTTGTTAGCTTGGCCTTTTTCTCTCTTGGCCCATGTTAGAAAATTTCCTATGATATTGCAGTCATCTGTTTGCCTTCTTTTGTTATAAACTTGGTAGCAGCAAGAGAACATGATGTGCTCATAAGAACCTGAAAATCCCATCTAAGCGCATGACACTTATTTATAGGTCATTTACAAGTAAGCCCATTGCCCTTTTATAAGGATATTACAATACAATACAATAAAACTGACTTTATAAAACTTTGAGGGGAGATTGTTGGAACTAAAATAGCCCCAAGTTTATGGAAGTTTTACAAAGTCAGTTTTATTGTATTGTATTATCCTTGTAAAAGGGCAATGGGCTTGCTTGTAAATGATCCTATAAATAAGAGTCATGGGCTTAGATTTTGATCTTGATCGTTCCTGTAATTCACATGAGAGTCGCCTAAGCTTTGAGAGAGTTTCTTTGTAATTATGTTTTTCATCAATAAAGAAACCAGGCCTGTTTCTATTCATCTTCATTCAATCTGTTCATCTTGATTTGCTGTGGATCTGGGATCTACAGAACCACAACCCTTGTCCAAACTGGTTGGAGGTCATATCTGGTATGGTGGTATTTCCCAGATTTCACAAAAAAAAAAAAAAAAATGTCAGGAGTACACTTGCAGAAGGAACAACGCAATACTGGCAGATGAAATCTTTTTATCAGATGTATAATTACTACTCGGATGTTTCTTTTCATGCTCACTACTGTAATTTCTATCGATCTCTATGCATTTCTGTCTATCCAATAGGTTGTGGATTTGAACACGATTAGGTTCACAATTAATCCAATAGATGAAATCGAGTTCAAAGTCAAACTAAAAGAAGTCATTAATCCTCCAAGATCAAATCATCACACAAATCTGATAGTGGTTTAACTGGGACTTCGGATTGATATGGTTATTAATGATGTCTACTTAGCATATACCAGTCAATCAATCATGAATATAACAGAGCAAACACACTATTAAAAATAAAGCAGTAAGAAGAGCGACACTGGAGATTTTCAGTGGAAACCCGGAAAGGGAAAAAACCACAGGCGGAGGACGGCGAGAACTAAACCATATTTGGTGTTACAATGGGAATGATTACTGCCTCAAAGATGGAGGAATACAAAAATACACAATCGTTGGTTCATCTGTGGAGAAATGAGTTAAGACATTTTTCACACATAATGTTAAACATAGAAAATAGTTGTTAGTTTTTCATTTATTTCTAGCAAATATTTTTTATTTCTTTATACTTATTCAACAGCCTGATTTTCTGACTTCACCACTTTCACCCCATGTTCCTTGTTACTGTCAACAACCATACTAAAAAATCCTCCGAAGGTTTGTTGCTGAATCATAGTTCAATTTTCGACACAGTGGAGTTCTGTAAACCTTTTTGGGTATGTGTTTTGGTACAACGATCTAGTTCATTCGGGTTAAAGGTCCAGTTCAATAATCGTAAAATTAGAATAAAGGATATGGATGCTTCCCTTTGTTTTTATTCTGTGAAGACTATAGGAATGGTTTAGACCAACAAAAATGATATACAAAAAGGATATAATTGAAGTTAAATGGATGTTACGACCTTCATTGCCCTTCTGAATACATACATACATATATATATATATACATACATACATACATATATATATATATATTTATATATATAGATTCATTTAGTCCAGTAGGTAAGTGGGACAATATCTTTGTGGTTACCAATCATTATCATCATCATCATCATCATCATCATGATGAAGGACATTATATATGTTTGTGTTGATCCTTGGGGAAGCACCCCGAGGTTTATGGATTTTATGAGGAGTCATACTTATTGGTTTTATGACTCAAGATGATTGCTCTCGAACTTCATGGAATATCACAAAGTACGACTCTAAAGTAGAGCAATCAAAACTTTGGCCCTCTTGATCAGAATTTAGAGTTATCGTTGAAGTTCTAAGTCTAGATCTGAGGTAGAGCAATTAGAGCTCTGTACTATGGAACCAAAGTCTAATGTAGAGCAACCAAAGTTCTAGACCATATCCCCTTTACCCAAAAAAAAAAAGTTCTAGACCATGGAACCAACTCTCTGAATGTTATCTTTGATTCTGATATAACTGCTCACAAACCTTATCCGTTAACGGTTATAACTATCATATATTTATATTTTAACCGTTTAATTAATCGCCCAGAACCATTGATCTCTCATATAAATACATAAAACGTGATCCGGTGAATACATATATATATATATATATACATATATACGTATTTTGTGCCTTAATTCATGTCAACGGTTTCTGAATTATCCTGGTACTAATTTCATGTAAACCCAACACATAATAGGGGAAAAACATAATATTTGCAAAATGTCTTTCTAATAAACGATTAAAAAAATTCATCCAAATTTTACATAACTCCAAACCGAGATTCCCCAACATCAGATGAGGAATATCTGATATAAATGTTAACAACACATGTTGTAACAACATTCTCACTTTATATATATATATATATATATATATATATGTATATATGTATGTATATATGTGTGTATATATGTATGTATATATGTGTGTATGTGTGTGAATGTGCATGTGTGTGTGAATGTGCATGTGCATGTGTGTTATAAATTAACATTAACCGGTTATGATGAATAGTGAAAATTTGAGTATTGTTAAATTATAACATTTTTAACATTAATAGTTTTCAACCGCTAAATTATAACGCTTTTATGTAGTTGACATATATTTATTAATTATAATTTAACTAGAACTAGTTTTAGAGTATATTAATTAGTTTAAGTAGAAAGTTAAATTTGTTAGAACTCGATATTTATTTTAATTATAATTTAGAATTTTTATATTTTAAAATGAGATGCTTATCTTATATTTGATTATGTTTATCCGCAGTTAGTTACACGATTTCAAACATGGAGCTTTAATAAATTGTACTTGTGCATAATTTACTTATAATCTTGAATTTTAAGTAATATGCATCAATATACAATAATTCATGCATAAAAAATATTTTTTAAGAATTTTTATCAAATAGTTTATAATATAATATAGATTATCTAACATATCGTTGAATATTTAGTTTTAGCAGTTTTTTTTAAAATTTTCAACTAATAAATAAAGGAAGTCTTTCTTTAATCGTTGGTCAAAAACATAAGCAAGCCAGCTGGCAGCCTGCAGGTCAACTTAATTAACTAATGTCAGTTTACATCTAGTTTCCGACTCATATTTGATATAGCACCAACTCCACCAGACCAAATTCAAGATTTAGATCCCAGAATATCGACAATGGTACTTAGCACTAAGTTGATCCACATTCTCAAATCAAGAACTTAAAGACATTTTTTTTTATATTTTTTGTTAAATTTGCAGTTTAATGATTTTACCTGTGTTTTTGGACAGTTTTGAGCAGTTTGATCCTTGTTGACCAGAAAAGGAGATTGGTTCAGATTTTCCAGGAGCCTGTGAGGAGGCAATGGAATAGATGGGAGCTAAGAGGATTGGTACTCCTCAGCCTTGCACTGCAAATATCACTAATCTACAGTGGTAACCGGAGAAAGTATATTGCCAAGAAAAGGATCAGAGCTTTTATTTGGTGTGCTTACTTGTTGGCAGATTGGGTAGCCACGGTTGCCCTTGGCCTCCTGGTTGACCGGCAAGGGAGTTCCTACAATTCTGGTCAAATTAGCAACACCCCGTATGGAGATCTAAGGCTGATGGCATTCTGGGCTCCGTTTCTGATACTTCACCTCGGTGGCCCGGACACCATTACTGCTTATGCTTTAGCCGATAATGAATTATGGTTAAGACACTTGCTTGGGCTTCTCGTCCAAACAGCCGCAGCTGTCTACATCACTCTTCTATCATGGGACGACACTCTTCTCTCATTCCTCACCATTCCTATGCTTCTGTGTGGGATCATCAAGTATGGTGAGAGAACATGGGTTCTCATGTCTGCTGACCGGAAGAATCTTCAGGATTCCTTTCTAGGGGCTAGGCATACAGGGGTCAATTATGCGAGGTTCATGGAGGAGTTCAACTTAAGAGAAGCCGAGGGGTACTATGTTACAGCTACTCAAATGGAAGAGGGGAGCTCACCTCCAGATTATCTCAAATACGTGACAGGTACTACTTCATCCATTTCTAATCGTGATGCAAGCATATTGCGCACAGCAGATTACTTCTTTGAGACGCTCAAGTTCAAGCGGCTCCTTGTGGATCTCGTCCTCAGCTTCCACGAACGAGATGTGAGTCGATCTTTCTTCCAGAGACAAGACTATGCAACCGCGTTTCAGGTGATTGAATTTGAGCTTGGTTTTGCCTATGATGTCTTCTACACAAAAGCACCTATCTTATATACTCCGTTCGGTTTGTTTTCCCGTCTCTTCACTTCCTTCACCACCCTCTCTGTGCTGGTGACTTTCTTTGTATCCGTAATAGGTGCGAGATCACATAAACATGTATTTCTTGATGTGGTGATTACTTGCATTTTGCTAATAGGTTCTATTTTTCGAGAATCATACGCAGCCATATCTTCACTTACCTCTGACTGGGCAATTATATGGTTCAGTCAACATCCTTCTAATATTCCTATGTTTTGCCACTCAGTCATGTCACTCCAATCTGCACAGAAAGAAAAAAGATGGTCACACTCTATGTATCAATACAGCTTGTTAGATTTTTGCCTCACTCAGAAATCCTCAGCATTTTACAAAATCTCGAAGTTCATCCCTTTGGGTAAAATGCTCAAGAATTTATGGGTTAAATACTGGGTGAGTTTTCGCCATCCGAAACATCTCAAGATATCACCCAAGCTGGCATCTTTTATTTTTGAGCACTTGCTTGAAAATTCTACGGACCCAGAATTGGATCTTAAGATCTTGTCCACCTGCCCAGGGGCAGTTGCTCTAAATACCCACAAAAATTATGGCAACTTAAAATGGGCAGTTGAAGTGGAGTTCGACCATAGCATTCTCATTTGGCATATTGCAACTCATCTCTGTTATGAGCGGGAAGAAAGTAAGAACTCGAATTGTAATGAAATCAAACACGAATGGGTGGATCACATGCTACACAGCAAGCAATTAGCGGATTACATGTTATATCTGTTGGTCAAGTGTCCTTTCATGTTACCCAATGGAATTGGAATGGTTAGATTCCAAGACACCTGTATTCAGGCCCTGGCTTTTTTTGATGAGAAACGTTGTGCAAGTAAACTTGAGGCGTACAGAATGTTAGGACAAGTGAGCACCAAATATTTTCCTGGGACACTGAAGGTGGATGATATGAGTGAATCAGTACTGTTTAAGACTTGCAACCTTGCAGCTAAATTGAACAGTATGAATGATCCTGAAAAGATGTGGAAGATGGTGAGTGATGTGTGGGTGGAGCTTCTTGGGTATGCAGCAGGTCAGTGCAATGGATTTGACCATGCTCAACAGCTTCACAAGGGTGGAGAGCTTCTCACTCATGTATGGCTTTTGATGGCACATCTTGGCCTCACCAAACACTTCAAGCTAGAAAGTCATGGAAGAGCTAAGTTGAGGAATACCTAATGGGATCAACATGTAGCATTATGTTTCTTTAATTTCATCTCATCATTACTTCACGTTCTCATGATGGTTACCGTATTAATTAGTTTAGAAGGAATTGTAGCATCCCCAGTAATTTCTTTCCTTCATAACACCAATGAGACTCGTTCTATTTCTTCAAAAAGGTTGGGGCCTTTTGGTTTTCATGTTGATTTTTTCCACTATATCTTGTAATCTAATATATTAATTGACAAGGGGTGTCAGAAAATTACCTAACATTGGTGGTGTAATGAATTCCTTATATATATATATATATATATATAGACTTGGAATTACGTGAGACCAACTTTTTACACTTGAAATTTCACAGCAAAATGTTATGAAGGTAACCTTTACAATGTTTTTGCTGTGAAGGTTCGACTTTTTTAAACCTTCACAGTGTTTTTGTTGTGAAGTTTCAAGTGTAAAAATGTGGTCTCACGGGTCTCACAAAAACAGGCTGGTCTCATGTGAACCCATCTCTCTCTCTCTCTCTCTCTCTCTCTATATATATATATATATATATGCATGCAAACAATTAGTTGGGCTTTGTTTGGTACGAGTTGATAATATGGATCCAAAGAATTAGCTGATTGTTGCTCATTTCTAGAATTCTTCTTCTATTGTTTAAAATTTCAATTTATTTTTATGCTTAGATTAATCGACATCTTCCAACCATCCCCCCTTATTTAATGCTTTCGATACTTTTACACGTGAATTCGTCTTGGACTTATGGTTAACACCAAGTTCCTGAAGAGACGATATTACTTATCGCTATCACAATTCCTTGTGCATTAGAGGTAATAGGATTCATCACTAAATCTTATTATTTGCCGGCTCAACACCGGTCAGTATGAAAAAATTATCATCAAAAGAAAGAAAATCATATCAGTAAGGAAAAGAGAGTGACAACAAGAAGATGGTGTGGTTGAGATACATAATTTAAGGGGGTGTTTGGTTCGCTTTAAGAAATGAAAATGGGATTCGTAATTAGAATAGGGTGAATCGTAATCATTATTTTCATTCCATTCTATTATCGTTATTTGGGCTTTTAGGGGTTTATAAGCCGTATTTTCTTGAGGATATCGATTATAAATCGGTAGAGAACAAAGGGAGGAGCAAAGAAAGACAAATTTGGAGGATTCAATCACATTTTCTTTCGGTTAATTAGGTAACAAGAAATTATTATTTGTTGGGCTCGATAACGGTTAGGTAGGGGATCATCCTCAGTGTCTCCACATGACACTGACATTTAATCTGTTGTTGTCTTCATCATCCATGAACAATTCAGATTTTAAAAGTAAAACCAGCCATAATTAGTTCATATATATCCAAGATAAGCAAGCATCTTAATTTGGTTTAACAACCATATACAAATGTTACTGTTTTCCTTTTCCAATTTCCATGTGCCTACTATCATTCTAAATCACTTATAATTACAAGAATTATTCTAGTGTAAATAAACGTGTAGAAGAGAAGTAGTTGGAGGGTAAATGTATCGATTAATGGTGAATGGCAGTAGATCTTGACAGTAGGCAAGAAGATATGGAGAAAGTCTACTCCTTTTCACATGGAGATGCAAGTGGTGGTTTCCTAAATCTGTATCATTTTCATCGTCCAGAAACCCACCTGCAATTTCAGATTTAAAAGTAAACAGATCTGCGATGCTTTAGAATATCAAACTCGTAAATTAAACCATTAAGATCGTGTAACTAATAACCCTTTGCTGTCCGTAGTGATATGAATGCGTTTAACTAAATTATGGCAGTAGTTGTGAAGTCTTAAATTAAAATTATTGATGATTACTTAATGAAGGCCCAAGTCAATGATGGAAGATCGTGACCCCAAAATGAACCTTGGAATCTTGACCGATTAAGTTTATGGTCTTGAAGCGTTAAAACTCGACCTTGTCCACCCTGGATCTTAGTTTAAAGAAGAGAGAGTTCTTTACCGGTGTTGCCATTCCCACCCATCCAGATCTTCTTTTTTACCTTTTGTACATATATATATATATATATATATAGAGAGAGAGAGAGAGAGGGAGAGAGAGAGAGAGAGAGAGAAATGGCTGTCGAAGCTATTGTATCTGTTGTGATACAGAAACTTTCAGACTTGCTAAAGGAGAGATCAGAAATTTTTGAAAACGTTAGAGATGAAGTAAAGAAAGTTATGGAGGAGCTCGGGGAGATGCAAAGGATTCTAAATAATGCAGAACACCAAGACCAAAATAACAAGGTGTTTACAGATTCGATCGTGTTTTTTCTGGGCAAAGTCTACAGTGTTGAGGACGCCATAGAATCTTTCGCCCTCAGAGAAACCCTTTTGAGAAAGAGGGGTTTTGTCAAGAAGCATATAATATTCAAATTCAAGCTTTGCAGAGAAGTTCTAAACGCGATGGACGTTTCTGAGAACGCCCGCAAACTCAAATCTAAGATGAAAGGATTCAGTGAAGAAATTCAAGAATGTTTGTGATCGAATGGCGTCATTACCTCTGGCACCGTTCCTGTATTCTCTCACGACGCGTCTGCATGCACCATCGGAAGAAGACACCACTTTCAAGATAGATGTGGAGAAGTTGCTGAAGCAGATAACCAGCAATAGCAAACCTCTTCAAATAATCTCGGTCTTTGGAGAGATTGGCATGGGCAAAGCAGCTAAGGTCAAGACAATCTACAACAAGCTGGAGGTCAAGAAGAAGTTTGCATGTCGTGCTCTGCTAGCCTTTGACACAAACTGGTTATTCAGAGATCTTATTTTGGCTATACTGCAACAGGTGACCAGCTCCGAGGTCAAAGCGGATCTCAAAGATGAGGACCTGATAGGGACGCTTCATGGGTTTTTGAAAGGTCAAAATTACCTAATAGTCATCAATGATATCAAAAGTATTGATCTTTTGGAAAAGTTAAGAGGTGCCTTACCGGATGCATACAATGGAAGTAGGGTGGTGATCACCACCCCTGATGAAACAGCCGCTTCATTTGCAGATGCAGCAAGCCGTTATCACTACAAGCCTCAAGACATGGAGGATGAGTTACAGATGTTCATTGAAAAAGTATGGGGTCTGAAAGGAACACCATTATCAGGCGAAATTATGGAGGATTTGAAAAAGAAAATTGCAAAAATCTGCAGAGGGAGCACCCTGAGGATTGCACTGCTTGCTGGTTTGCTATCGACAAGGAAGGTGACCTACAAAGATTGGTCTGATATTTTTGAGCAACACGATGTTGATATTTTAGCCTTCTGTTACGATGATCTTCCACTCCACTTGAAGCCTTGCTTTCATTATTTAGGGCTGTTTCGGAAAGGATTTGAAATACCTGTGAGAAGGTTGTTTCAGTTGTGGGTTGCCGAGGGCTTTGTGAAGCCAATTCAAGGGATTATTCCGGAGGACATAGTGGAGTCATATCTCGAAGAGCTTGCACAGAGGAACATGGTGGAAATCTCAAAAAGGACATCCAGTGAGAATCCTAAAAAATGCCGAATGACTGGATTCCTACATGACATCTACAGGCCCAGGGCTGTAGAAATAGGCCTCTTCCACCTCCACCAAAAGTACAGAGAAAATTCAAATGCAGAAACAAGACATAGATTAGGAGTTCGTAGAGTTGTTGAATGCACCAATATCAAGGACTATCCCACTTCAAAAGCTTTCAACCAGTATTTACGGTCCTACATATCATTCAACAACCGAAAGAAATATATGCATGCAGATGAAGTAGGAACATTTTTAGAAAGGATCATTGGAGACAGAGGATTTGGATTACTAAAGGTGCTCGATTTGGAGGATGTTGATCGACCACGGCTACCGGAGAATCTGGGGAACCTACTTCACTTGAGGTATTTAGGCTTGAGAGGTACTTTCTTGAAAACTCTTCCTTCTTCACTTGGTGGGCTGCTCCACCTTGAAACACTGGATATCAAGCATACACAAATCACCACTCTCCCAAGTTCTATTTGGAACATGAAGCATCTTCGTCATCTTTGCCTGAACGGAGCTCGTCTAGACATCCCTGTTCAGTTAATGATACATAAAGCTCCAAGCCAGCTCCAAACTCTATGGGGTTTGTTTGTAGATGAGAAGATTGCAAGAATGATTGGTTCGGCTTTGATAAAAATGGTCAACCTCCAAAAACTTGATCTGACAATCGAGTCTTCTTCAACAATCAGCACCACCACCAACATAACAACAAACCATTCATCCTCCTATAAAGAAATTGGTTTGTGGATTCATTCACTCTCTAGCCTTCGATCTCTAAGATTAAGGTCCAAGGACCACATGGGTCGGCCTTCAGAGCTCATTATTGAACCTTTCTTATTTCTCAAGAACCTCTCTCAACTGTACTTACTAGGAAAATTACTTAGACCTCTTGATTGGTACCAGATCCCATTTGGACTCAAAGTCCTTACCTTATCAGTCTCACAGCTAGACAAAGATCCCATGCCTACTCTATCTAAGCTGTCAAACTTGATTAACCTCAGGCTTTTAGCTTCTTCCTATGTGGGAGAAGAAATGCATTGTCCTGAAAATGGGTTCCCTGCCCTCCGAGTTCTGAAGCTATGGAAACTGGAAAATCTAAAAATATTGACTCTGCATGAAGGAACAATGCAGAAACTCCACACCTTAGAAATCAGGTGCTGTAAGGAGCTACAGGGGCTTCCTATAACCTTGCTGCAGATACAGACTTTTAGCAACTTGATCTTGACAAACATGCCAAAGTCATTTGTTACTGAAATTAAGAGGAGAATAATGCAGCACACTGAGATTGTGGTAAATGAATAGGACTTTTGAACAATAGTGGACCTTTTTCTCTCTTGGCCCAGGTTAGAAATTTTCCTACATCTTTCTATCTATCTTCTTTTGTTATTATTTCATTTCTGTTCCTCTATTTCACAACTGAATGATTGCTTTGATCCTTGGCAGCAAACAAACAAGATGTGCTCATAAGAACCACAGCCTCTGAGACTGTCCAAACTGGTTGGAAGTGATATCTGGATTCCCAAAACAGCAATGCAGGCTTGACGCTAAAAAGCTATAAAACCTGCGGAAGGAACAATGCACTATAGGCAGATGAACATCTTTTATCCAATGTATAATTACTACTCGATCGGATGTTTCTATTCATGATCTCTAGTCTCTACTATAATGCATTTCTATCTATCCAATATTGTTAACTATAGAAAAAGACATGTTCTGTTAGTTTTCCACTCTTTTCTAGTGAGTGATACATATTTCTGCTCTCTCTACACTTTCTTCCCCTTGTTTGAACAGAACATTCTTCTTTTATCCAAATTCACCACGGATCTTAGATGAGTGATACTCATCCAATAGGAATGTTAAGAACACACACTCGCTGCACGGAGCCACTAAGGGGCCATCAGGTGCCAAGGCACACCCTCGATCACTAAATGTCTCGGTGTAATCAACACCTTCCATTTGAAGAAAACCCTTGGCTACTAACCGTGCTTTGTATCGACTAACAGTTCCATCAGGGTGTCTTTTGATCTTATATACCCACTTACAACCGACTATATTTGCACTAGAAGGAGGTGACACTAATCCAAGAATCCACCATTGCACATGTATCAGAAAAAGTCAAGTTGGCAGATGTACCATGCTGCGTAGCCCATTTAGCAAAATGAGCCGGTCCAAATTCAGATGTGTAAGCTTGAGGAAAATGACCACTTGAATTTTAGTCCCTGAACTATTACTGCCTGAGGGCCAAACTGATAACCAAATCCAGGTGCAAAAATATAATTTGAACTAGTTTCATGCTGGCCATTGTTAGTGAATTTAGCCTGGTCCACTAATTAAAATGGCTGTTACGCCAAGGCCCATGAGATTGGAAGAAGCGTTGATCATGTGGTCTAAAGGTGAGACACGATTCAGTTCCAATAATATATCCACTCGGTGGATTGCGTCTAGCACTAGGACGCCCTCCTTTCCAGCTGTTGTTTCTGTTTCCTTCACTAGATCTGCCACCAAACCGACCACGATTCCGGCCTCTCCACCGACCATTAGAACGTCCACTATAATGAGTACCTCGATCATCATTGTTCCATCTTTCTGTTGGAATTTTTTTCAAAATTAAGTAAATAGGTTCAAGTGTTTTGGTTTGAGTCTTACAAAGAAAGAGAAAATTTGGATTTGGTGGGTTTCACTCGTGGAAAAAAATGAGTATATAATTGTGTAACACCCTAAGCTTTCAACACCTTAAAAGGTATCTCAAAAGGAAAATACTTAACGAGAGCCAGGATCTTTTATAAAATTTATYCAACAAAAGTAATAGTATAACGTTTACAATTCCGCTATAGAGAAGATAAATAATAACCTACTAATCTAGATTTCTTTTTTTTTTCTAGATTAAAGACAGGAATTTTCTATCGATCTCCAAAAAGTCGTAACATCAAAACGCAACGCTCGAAAGTAACAAGCCTATAAATACAAAAGAGTCTTTCACGAACCAACGCTCCTCTCGACCCTTTAGAGCCCCACTGCTAAGGAACCTAAAAAGTAATAATAACAAGAAAGGGAGAGGGTTAGGCTTACGCCTAGTGAGTCCAAACAAAGAGTTTACGTAAACATAAAGGAACATATATAAAAATGTACATGCAAATAGTTGCCGTAACTTTAAACAGAAATAGAGACAGTAAGACCTGAATAACTCATAGTGGGACAATAAAACATCCGAAGATGACGGGGGAGACCCGATTTATCGTTGATTATGACAAACACAAAGTAAGTCATAGATCCACGTTATAGAGCATCACTTACAGGTATAATACCATCGACATCAACCTAAACCAGTCATGTAGTCGGCCGTGATCATAAGCTCTTTACCTCGGTAATTACATAATAATCACAATGCCTATTACCGAGTGAAAGTGAGAGGATGAKTTGGTGATTACATAATAATCACAATGCCTATCACCAACTTACACCATCCTTCCCACAAATAAAATAAGACGACTTTCATGTTCATAATCCAATACCTCATGGTGTCATGATCAAAGGCGGTAAATTAAGCATAAAGGCACTTATACACAATAAGATTTTTATATAAGTCCTTAATCAAATAAAAATACCCTTCTTTTCTAGATAAGTACACCATGTGTAGCTTTAAGGGGTTCTCTTTTAGCTTTATGACCAAGAGAAATATTGTGAGGACACGAACCCCATTTTCGAAACAAAGCCTCTTTTAACTCGTCCAAGTGTAATTAACGAAAGTTTCCAAGTTTATGCACTTTTCACTTAAACCRCCCTCTTCAAATAAACAAGTAAATTCTACAATATGTAGGGCATATAATAGATAGAACACACCAACTCGAATAGTATGAGTTCTCGTAAAAAGGGGAGTGGGATGAACTCACAGTGCTTTTC
>NC_037540.1:8256882-8269889 GCF_001531365.2 Cynara cardunculus var. scolymus
TAGATCTACATATAAGCTTTCTAAAATGTCCAGAATCGTAGCAATCCGAGCTACGGTTAAGAAGTTATCGCACATTCAAWACAGCATCTCGGGTAGATTTGGTGCTGTCGAATTCACAAACTAAATAGGCTAAAATCCATATTTTGGATTCAATCTTTATTCCAACAATCAAAATASCATCTAACCATGTTTATATTATTGATTACAAGATCAATACTCAAGAATTTCACCAAAATAGTCATTAATGAAGAAAATCAAAKGAATGGTATCAAAACTTCTAAAAGGTTAGTATGAACTCACATTGTAGGATTTAAGAGAWATCCTAAGATCTTGAAGCTAAAAGGAAGATGGAGAAGGCAATAAAACAGCGGGGTCTGGTACAATACAACAGCTACTATTGTTGCTGTTTGGCTCGGCGAAAACGACGAAGAAAGGCAGTGGCGTTCGGCCACTGTTTGGAGCTGCAGTTTGACGAGGATGCGAAGAAAGCAGTGGCTTTCGGCCACTGTTTGGAGCTGCTGCTTTGCTGCTGTCCGACGACTGAGACGACGGAACAATAACACAGCGAGGCTGCTGTTAGAGTGATCGGGAAGCGCCGAAATAGCCCGGCAAGGCTGCTGTGCTCCCTTGCTGTTTGCTGCGGCTGTTCTGCTGCTGATTCTTGCTGTTTGAGAGGCGACGGAAAAGCACCGACAGCCCCCCCTTATTTGTTGCTGCTGCTGCTGTCCGGCGAAGACGGTAAGTCAAAACAGCGCCTGTGGCTGCTTTTTGCTGTCGCGAAGAACAGCCGTGAGCTGTTTGCTGTTGTGAAGAAAACGCACGGCAGCATGGCTGTTTAGTCGAGAAGAAGGAGAAACAGCACAGCAGTGACTGCTGCTTGTTGTTGCTGTTGTTGTTTGCTGTGAAGAAAACGCACGACAGCCTCTTGCTGTTTGGACAGCCGGAACACGAAGAAAGGCAGCAGACAGCAGGGCTGTTCTTCTTCTTCAACCGTAGAATGCTTGCCCTTTCTACTCTCCCTTTTCTTCTCTCCTTTCTTTCCTTCCTTTCATTTCTACTCTTTTCTTCTTTTTTTCTGTCTAGCTCCTTCCCCCCCCCCCCCCAATTTTCTTTTTCTTCTTTAAGATTGCAGGAGAAAGGTGAAACCTAACCCCTTCCTTTTCTTTCTTTTCTTTAKAGGACAAGACATGGTAGGGTTATAGGCTGCAACTCCCCCCTTTTTAGTCTTCATTTTACAGCTTTCTATTCCCAAGTACTTAATGACTAAATATATATATATAAATATATATATATATGTATAAAGGCGCACACACACTAGACAAGGAATTAAACAGATAAATTAAGTGTTCTAAATTTTCGGGTGTTACAAATTGGTACAATTTTTTATATACTAATTTAATATATATTAGAAATGGTGGGGTACCTGCTTGAACATTCGCGACGCTTAGGAGCGTCACAAGTAATAACTGTTGGTGCTGTTTGAGTATTTGCGACGGTCCAAACCGTCGCAACGCAAAAGGTAAAAGAAACTGTCAAAAACTGTCAATTAATCTAAAAGTATTTTAAGCAATTCGTCATAACCCAAAGTACCTAAGGTGGGGGTGAAATTGTTCTAAGGATAGAGAATTCACACGTCTTGATAGCAATAATTAGTAGATTTAATTTTAGTCATTTTATACTTCGTAATTTAGAACCCCGAAAATAACACTTTTGGCATTGTTACCTCTGCCGTGATTGTTATCAGGTGTATAGTGCAAGAAACATTTGTCAGCAGAGTGACCCTGTTTTCGGCAGATTTGACATGCAAGGTTGCAATTAGATTCTTTTGAGATACTGTGTGGCTGATCACTTACCTCTAAAACTGACATCCTGAGATAGGTAACACCTTAGATTGTTGATTGACTCGTTGCTCATACATCAACAGTGGTGGTCGAAGCTGTGCAAAAGTCGGTTGAGATTCCGAGTTCTTTATTTTCAAGATGAATGTGTTGTAGTTCGTGTTCAAACCGTGAAGAGTTTGTAGAACTAGATCGAGCTCCGTTACATTCTCACCAATTGATCGTAAGGAATCACACAAACGCTTGATTGAATTGTAATATACAGTGACAGAGTTGCTTCCTTGTTTGATATTTTGAAATTTGGGATACTTCTTCTTGGCATACGCTTGTTGCAGATACATATCCTCAATCACTTTCCACAGATCTGAAGCAGACTTGATGTGGGTCAGCAGTTGTCGGTTAGACGGTCTATTAGTTATTCTTAAAAAATCTATGTTTGCTTCAGTTCTAAATGAAAGCATGTTTTTTTTATGCAATTGTTCTTGCATCTCGTTGTTCCAATAAGTCCCAACACCATATCTATCTTGTTCTGATCCAATTTTAAGCGCATCTCCAAGTCTAGAAACTCAACTACTTGTAAGAAATATGAGAGAAGGGGAACTTTGAAAATCTCTGAAGAACTTATTCTAGAACGGCTAGTTATTCCTAAAACCAAAAAACAGTCTACACAACTTATTTATATTTCTTCAATACAACTCCTCTAAAAATCTAACAAAGAGCTCCGCTGACCGTCGTTTATTCAGAAAACAAGCCATGATCCCCCCAACATTAAACAAGCGCTAAAAAGATAAAACAAATATATACTAGACTAAAAATGTCTTTCAACAGTTTCCTTCCACAAGAATGAGGAAATTTTCAGGCCTCTTGGCTAACAAGTTGATAGCACCTGTTGCTTTCGATATTAAAATTTAAATAACCAACCACCAATGACATCAACAATGCCTTGTGAACAACTAATCTTTCGTTAATCAAATTAGGTGTCGGTTTACATCTAGTTTCCAACTCATATAGGACCAACTTCACCGGACCAAATTCGTTAGATCCTAGAATATCAACGATGGTACTCAACAGTAAGTTGATCATATTCAATATCAGTAATTCAACACATTTCTTATCTTTTTTGTTAATTTTTTAGTTTAATGATTTTACATGTGCATGTTTTGGACAGTTTTGAGCAGTTTGATCCTTGTTGACCAGAAAAGGAGACTGATTCAGATTTTCCATGAGTCTCTGAGGAGGCAATGGAACAAATGGGAGCTAAGAGGATTGGTACTCATCAGCCTTGCACTGCAAATATACCTAATCTACAGTGGTAATCGGAGAAAGTATATTGCCAAGAGAAAGATCAGAGCTTTTATTTGGTGTGCCTACTTGATGGCAGATTGGATAGCCACGGTTGCCCTTGGCATCCTGGTTGACCGGAGTTCCCCCTATTCTGGTGACAGCAACAACAACCAGTATGGAGATCTAAGGCTGATGGCATTCTGGGCACCGTTTCTGTTACTTCACCTTGGTGGGCCGGATACCATTACTGCTTATGCTTTAGTCGATAATGAATTATGGTTAAGGCACCTGCTGGGTGGTGTTGTCCAAACTCTTGCAGCTATCTACATCACACTTGTATCATGGGATGGCACTCTTCTTTCCTTCCTCACCGTTCCTATGTTTCTGTGTGGGATCATTAAGTACGGTGAGCGAACATGGGTTCTCAACTCTGCTGATCGGAAGAATCTTCAGGATTCCTTTCTTGCGGCTAGGCATACAGCTGAGGTCAATTACACGAAGTTCATGGAGGAGTTCAGCTTAAAAGAGGCAGAGGGGTACCGTGTTACTGCTAGTCAAATGGAACAAGGAAGCTCACCTCGAGATTATACTCTACCCATTTCTATTCATGATGGCATATTGCAAACAGCGAATTACTTCTTTGAGACTCTAAAGTTCAAGTGGCTCTTTGTGGATCTCGTCCTCAGCTTCTATGAGCGAGATATGAGTCGATCTTTCTTCCAGGGACTAAAGTATGAGGATGCATTTCAGGTGATTGAATGTGAACTTGGTTTTGCGTATGATGTCCTCTACACAAAAGCACCTATCATATATACTCCTTTCGGTTTGTTTTTCCGTCTCTTCACTTCCTCCGTTACCCTCTCCGTGTTGGTGATTTTTTTTGTATCCATAGGTTTGAGATCACATAACCATGAATTCGTTGATGTTGTGATTACTTATGTATTGTTGATAGGTGCTATTTTGCTTGATTTATACGCAACCCTGTCTTTACTTTTCTCTGACTGGGCAATTCTATGGTTCAGTCGGTATTCTTCAAAGCTTCCAAGTGTTAACCACTCCTCAGACATATCACTCCAATCAGCACTGAAAGATAAAAGATGGTCACACTCTATGTATCAATTCGGCTTGTTAGATTTTTGTCTCACTCAGAAATCCTCTCTATTTTACAAAATCTCGAGTTTCATCTGTTTCCGTAAGAGGCTTAGGAACTTATGGGTTAAGTACTGGGTGAGTGTTCGCCATCTGAAACATCTCAAGATGTCGACCGATCTGCCATCTTTTATTTTTAAGCACTTCCATGAAAAATCTACTGACCCATTATTCCATCTTAAGATCTTGGCCCCCTGTCCAGGGACAGTTGCTCTAGAAACCCACAAAAATCTTGACGACTTAAAATGGACAGTGGAAGTGGAATTCGACCATAGTATTCTCATTTGGCATATTGCAACTGATATCTGCTACGAGGGGGACAATAGTAAACGACTCAAAGATGGTAATCATGGAATCAAACCAGAATGGGATGATCACATGCATTACAGTAAGCATTTAGCAGATTACATGTTATATTTGTTGGTCGATTGTCCTTTTATGTTGCCGATTGGAATTGGAAAGATTAGGTTCCAAGATACCTGTATTCAGGCCCTGGCTTTTCTTGAAGAGAAAAACTGGGCAAGTAAGGCTGAGGCATATGAGTCGTTAGGCCAAGTGAGTAGAAATTATTCTCCAGGGACAGTGAAGGTGAGTGAATCAGTACTTTTTGATGCTTGCAACCTTGCAGCTAAACTGAAGAATATGGATCCTAATGAGATGTGGAAGATGGTGAGTGGTGTATGGGTGGAGATTCTCGGTTACGCAGCAGGTCAATGCAATGGATTCGACCACGCTCAACAGCTTCATAAGGGTGGAGAACTTCTTACTCATGTATGGCTTTTGATGGCACATCTTGGCCTCACCAAACACTTCAAGGAAGAAAGTCATGGAAGAGTTAAGCTGATAACTACCTAGCGAATCTAATGGGATCAACATGTAGCAATATGTTCCCTTGTTATTATTACTTCACAATCTTGTAATCTCGACAGAGAACATGCTGGTAATTTTAGTGTTATCAAGCATTTTGGTGTAATTGTGATTTATAAGGAATCAACAAGGTGACAATGCAAATATAACGTGATCTACGAGGTGTGGAGTGCACACTCACAAATGTTGTCTATATCACCTTATATTACCATAAATGGGGTTCAAGGGGAATGCGCCCCCTTGCAAGGTCTTAGGGGCAACTCCCTTTGCACTGTCCTGGGAGACACAATGGGATTGGTCCTAAAGGGCACATGACGTGAATGTCTAGGACAGTGGTGCACTCTTGTTTGTCCTCGAGTTGATCACAGAGGTTAGGTGAACAGTTAAATGTGAGAAATTATGATAGCCATTCATTTTGACAGTTTTAAGAGCTGGTGATTTGATCATATCTTGTAACCAAATCATTCCTAAATCATCTCAATCAAAAATTCAAATATTATACATTCATAATCATTCCTAAATTATCTCAATCAAATTTGAACTATACTCAGATTTATTATTAAAAACCAGAAGCATCCACTATTTTCCTAGCATATAAAAAACCCAAAATTTCATCTGATACAATCCGATTAGAGCTCCATATCATATAAGAGAGCATTATTCACAAGTAAACGGATGTTATTGCATTAACTAATATTATGGAATCACATGTGAATGAATGTTGTTATATTAAATATATAACATTCTGGATTCAAACGTGAATGAATGCTTTTTACAGTCAACAACACCCTAGGTTCACAAGTGAATTTGCAAAATCAACTTTGTGAATAGCAATATGCATGGATGTCAAACTAAAAATAATAATAACACTTGTTTTTTTGCTATAATTTGTTTGATATAATTGATGATTAATATGGGATCATCCTGGCGCGATTTCTCCACATGAAAAGTCAATGCATTAGGTGAGGGGTTAACGATTGTATAAGCAAAAAGACAACCATCTACGATTAATTAAGGGCTATGGTCATCATCAAACTCATATCAACTTCATTTTAATGTTATTTAAAATAAAATAATAATGCAAAACATAAAAAAATCAAAATAAAAGTACTCCACTACCTAAATTGTCAAACACTATCCTGAAATTAGATTACTAATCCACTACACACAGTTAAATGGAAGACTTTTAAGAAAAATCCGTCGTTAAAGGGGTGATTCGTCACAAAAGTTGGTGGGTAGATTGTTGGTCGAAAACTTAATTCAGTGATAGATTACTCAGGTATTTTCTGGGTGATCCGTTGGTAGTTTGTTTAAAAACATTGGATTCTACTGAACCGTTGTTATTTTCTGGGTGACCCATCGATAATCACTAATGAAAATTTCCTGAGGTAAAAGTCGTTTATTTTGTGGTGATATGTTTACATCATGTTACATTCTTCCTTTTTTAGAATCTAATCCAGATACACAATCACTTGTCTTCACACCATATATATAAGATGAGAACTGAGAAGTAAATCTACTAATGTTGGATAGACTTTCACCTTTTTTCCACAATATAAGTGTGTGGAACCTTCTTTCTCTCCTCAACGACTTTTTAGTATAGTAATTTAATGAGGTTTTATATATTCCTACATGTTATCAAAGTCTTGTAGACTCGACATTATAGAATAATTTCTATAACCTCCATTGAAGGAGCGTGTTGCTATGTTGGAGATACGACACATCCGCCATATTCGGACCATTTCTCCTCGATATTTATCGTAACACAAGGGATTTACCAATTTAGCTGGCTTCCTCATGTATAAGCAAAAGTACAATCATTGATGATTAAATAAGGGCTATAGTCAATTAATACTAGACATCTTATATATTTGTTTTATCGGGCGATAGTATAGGATCATACTCAACGTCTCCACATGACACCGATGTTTTAATTTGATGTCGGCCATCTCATCGTCCAAAAATCTGAATAGATAGATTTTAGATTTGAAAATAAAACTGTCGGCCTTTCATACGCGTCCAAGATAAGCATCTGAATTAGGCTTCGGGTATTCTAACAACCAAATACAGACGTAAAACTCATTGGTATGCCAATTGTTTCTTATTTGTCATTGTCATCGATGATCAATGTACCAAAAAAGTCGAGTCGTGATGTGAGAAAGAAAGATTACTTTTAACTGCAAGCTAGTCTTGGCCCATCTTCTTTGCTGATTTTGCATCTAAAACTTCTTTTTTCTCCTTCTGTATAGTAGAGAGATCGATCTAGAGAAATGGCTGCTGAAGCTGTTGTTTCTGTGATGATACAGAAACTCTCTGACTTCCTAGACGAAGAATCAGAAATTTTTGAAAAGGTTAAGGATGAAGTAGAAAAGGTTATGGAGGGGCTTAAAAGCATTTTAAATAGTGCACAATACCAAGAGCAAAGTAGCACGATGCTTATGAGTCAGGTGCTTAGCCTTCTAGGTATCGTCTATCGTGTTGAGGACACCATAGAATCTTTCTGCTTCATAGAAACCCGTTTGAAAAGGATGAGTTTTGTCAAGAAGCATTTTTCAGTCATTGCAAAAGAGGTGAGGCTTTTCAGAATTGTACTTCCAGATACAATGGAATATTCTCAGAACGTTCCCAGACTCAAATCTAAGATGGAACGATTCAGCAAAGAAATTCACGAATGGGAAATACGCTCATCGGTTCTGGCACGGCTCCAGGGTTCTCATGGGATGCACCAGCACGAACAACAAACGCAAGAGCCTGATGCTTATCGTCCACCAAGAATAGAAGACACCATTTCCAAGAAAAAAGCGCTTGAGCTTCTGAAGCGGCAGATAACCAGCAATATAGAACCACTTCAAATAATCTCGGTCTTTGGAGAGATTGGCATAGATAATGCACCTCAAGTCAAGACAATCTACAAGAGCAGAGTGGTCACTAACATGTTCCCATGCCATGCTTGGCTGGTCGTGGACACAAACTGGTCCTTTAGGCATCTTATTTTGGCTATACTGAAAGAGGTGACCAGCATGAAGGGCATGGAGAAACTCATAGATGAGGTTCTGATAGGGAGGCTTCATGGGTTCTTGAATGATAAAAAGTACCTCATAGTCATCAATGATATCAAAAGTCTTGATCTCTTGAAAAAGTTAAGAGGGGCCTTACCGGATGCACACAATGGAAGTAGGGTGGTGATCACCACTCCTGATGAAAGAACCGCTTCATTTGCAGATGTAACAAGCCCTTTTTGCTACAAGCATCTAGACATGAAGGAAGCCATGAAGACTTTCATTGAAAAGGTAAAAGGTCTAGTGAAAGGAAGCCCAGTACCAGGCGATATTATGGAGGACCATTTGAAACGCAAAGTAGCAGAAATCTGCAGAGGAAATCCCCTGAGGTTTGCACTGCTTGTTGGCTTTCTATCAACAAGAAAGGTGAAGTATAAAGATTGGTTGCGTGTTTTTAAACAAAACGTTCTACCTACCAAATTCCCAACGTTTGATCTTTTAGCCTTCTGTTACAATGATCTACCAGTCCACTTGAAGCCTTGCTTTCTCTATTTAGGGCTTTTTGAAAAAGGATTTGAAATACCTGTGAGAAGGTTGTTTCGGTTGTGGCTGGCTGAGGGCTTTGTGAAGCCATCAGAAGAAGGGATTATTTTGGAAGACATAGTAGAGAGATATCTGGAAGAGCTTGTCAACAGGAACATGGTGGAAATCACAAAAAATAGATCCGATGAGAGTCCCAAAAAATGCCGAATGACTGCATCCCTACATGACATCTTCAGGCCCAGGGGTCTAGAAATAGGCCTCTTCCACCTACACCAAAAGTCCGAAGAAAATTCCTATGTAGAAGCAGATTCACATCGATTAGAAGTTCGTCGGGTTGTTGAATGCACCAATATCAAGGACTACACCACTTCACAAGCTTTCAACCAGAATCTACAGTCCTACATATCCTTAAACAACCGAAAGAAAGATATGTTTGCAGATGAAGTAGGAATATTTTTGGAAACAATCGTTGGAACCAGAGGATTTGGATTACTCAAGGTGCTCGATTTGGAGGGTGTTGATCGACCACGGCTACCGGAGATTCTGGGGAATCTATTTTTATTGAGATATTTAGGCTTGAGATGTACTTTCTTGAACGCTCTTCCTTCCTCACTTGGTGCCCTGCTCCACCTTGAAACACTGGACATCAAGCATACACAAATCAGAACTGTCCCAAGTTCTATTTGGAACATGAAGCATCTTCGTCATCTTTGTCTGAACGGAGCTCATCTGGACATACCTGTCAAATCAATGAAACATACAGATCCACTTCAGCTGCAAACTCTACAGGGTTTGTTTGTAGATGAGAAGATTGCAAGAAAGATCGGTTCTACTTTGAAGAGGATGACCAACCTTCGAAAACTTGATCTGACAAGAGAGGCATGTTCAACAACCACCACAACAAGAAGCCATTCATCCTCCTATGAAGAAATTAGTTCGTGGATTTCATCACCCTCTTGCCTTCAATCTCTAAGGTTAAGATCCATAAACAGAATGGGTCAGCCTTCAGAGCTGATTATTGAACCTTTCTCAAGTTTCGAGAATCTCTCTCAACTGTACTTACTAGGAAAATTACTCAAACCTCTTGATTGGTACCAGATCCCATCTGGACTCAAAGTCCTTACTTTATCTGTCTCACAGCTAGACGAAGATCCCATGCCAACACTATCTAAGCTGAAAAACTTGATTGACCTCAGGCTTCTAGCTTCTTCTTATAAGGGAGAAGAAATGTGTTTACCACAAAATGGGTTCCCTGCCCTCAGAGTTCTTAAGCTCTGGAAGCTGGAAAATCTAAAACGATTGACTGTGAAAGAAGGAACAATGCAGAAACTGCATACCTTAGAAATCAGGTGCTGTAAGAATCTAAACAAGGAGGGTCCTGAAACCTTGCTGAAGATAGAGGAGCTTTGCAACTTGATCTTGACAGACATGCCAAAGCCATTTGTTACTGCAATGAACAGGAAAAAAAAGAAGCACACTCTTATTGAGGAAAATCCGTAAATGAAAAGGACTTTTCTCTCTTAGCCCAGGTTAGAAATTTTCCTACATCTTTCTATCTTCTTTTGTTATTGTGTTATTGCTGCTCCTCTATTTCACAGCTAAATGATTGCTTTGACCCTTGGCAGCAAACAAACAAGATGTGCTCATAACTCATAAGAACCACAGCCCTTGAGACTGTCCAAACTGGTTTGAAGTCATATCTGGCTTCCAAAAACAGCAATGCCAGCAGGAGTACACTTACTATTGGCAGATAAAAATCTCTTATCCAATGTATTAGTACTCAGATGTTGGTATTCATGATCTCTACTAAGATTCTATCTCATATGCATTTCTTTCTATCCAATATTGTTAGAACATAGACAAGACTTTGTTCTGTTTGTCTTATTTGCCACTCCTTTCTAGTGAATATTTCTGCCTTCTGTCCACTCACACTCTCTTCCCCTTGTTTCAACAGAGCATTCTTCTTTTTATCCAAATTAAGCAAGTGTCTTTTTAGATGAGTGATTCTCATGTTAAGAACACACACTCATGCAGCAACATCCTCAGTTATAATCAAGAGGCTAATGGTAGTGATTAAGCTATATCGGTTTCCAATTCTATTGAAAGAAATCTCTTGGATACCGCATGACAATCTTTACATGATCCAAGAATTACGAAAACAAATAACATGCAATGATAACACATTCCCGTATTTGTGTCCACATTTCAAGCAAATAACTAAAGATTTACAATCTGTGTTCACTTTTAAGATGTAACATTTCATATTTTTAACTAAAATTGTGTAATTAAATTTTTTTTTAAATCATATAAATCAAGATGTTTTCTTATAATTTAAATCTGAATGGTAAAAAATAAGCCAAATGGACAAAGGAACAATTACAATTGATCCAACACCAATTTAGAACTAAGGTCAAAATCGAAGACTGATCAATAATTATGGTTTTGACTAGTCAAAAATTGTGGTTATGCAAAAAATAGAAATGTTAGTTTTGTAAATTGTTACAAATAGGCGACAAACAGGTTCATTGATGAACCTATGTGACATAACTATAACTTATTCACATATGAACTCTCGGGTGATTCACATATAAACTAATTAACTGATTCTCATATGAATCCTTGTCATTCATATATAAACTAATTAACTAATTCACATGTAAATCTGTGGCTTCATTATGGTTGATTTTTGGGTTGGAGCTTTGAGTTTGGTTTTGGACTTTCATCAAGTAATTTCTACGTAAAGGTCGATCTAAGATGTTAGATTCGTTGATATTGGTTCATTTGGGGTCTTTCAGAATATCGTTTACGTGACTTAGAGATTGTTCAGAGTTATGGTGAATTCTATTGGCTTACTTGTGATCCGTGTTTAATTAATTTAGATTCAAGTGTTCGGTTTTGGATTCACGTTCGATTTTGATTGTTCGTATTGGTTTAAGTTATTTCCTCGTATATCATGATTGAGATGAATTTCTTATAACCATTTTCGAACGGAAATGCATGTATTATTAAATGGTCATTATTGCGATATTATACTGGTTTGATATGGTTGGATTATGAGCATTAACTCTCATACTGTGTTTGAATACATGTGAATTTTATTATGAAAGTGATTTCATTTATGAAATAATGCGTTATTTGGTATGATGATTATATGGCAATGATATAAAGTGTATCAGTGTCATTATATTTAACAGTGTGAGGGTTGGGTCAGATTGGCCAACGTATATATATAACGGAGGGGTGTATGTAGTGGTGGTGATGGTGGATTTGTTTTGTCAACGTATATGTAACAGAGAGGTGTATGTAGTGGTGGTATCGAATTTGTTTTGCATGGCCAGCCATGTAGGTGGGCAGCCGAGGGTAGTGGCCTAGGGCATCCCAAGCCCAAGGGCATCAAATAGTACAATATTAGTTGTATAGTCATTAAAAATTAAATAGAATTGTTACCAGAAAGATTTGAACCCGAGTCATCAAGTATTATCAGGAGGCTTTTACTAATGAGTCGGAGATTATTTCGTTTATATTTATCTAGATTTCGTTTTTAATACTTCGCTCTTATTCCCCATTTTCTTTTTTTCACTTCCGATTAATTTTTAAAAGTTCATTTTTGCCGTGCTTTGACAACAATAAATATTTATTTGGATATAAAACTAATAGCACAATTAATATTTGTATAACTTATCATTTTAAGAAGATCTTATAATAATACTTGAAAACTTATTATTTTTATTATGTGCATAATTATGTTAAACATGTTTATTCAAGAAACTGGATGTGGATTTGTTGCTCGGTAAAGACCATCTCATCATCATCAAAATCCCATTTTTTATCAATTTTCACACAATTTCACTACAATTCTACACCAACTGATGCTGGTAAAATGCACAACAAAGTTGGTATTTAATATTTATTCAAGTTTAATGTGTACATAATTTTAGTCTTTTTATTACAAATGTTATTTTGGTTATAAATACTTATTAACATTATATTATATTTTATACTTATATTATTTAAGATATGATATATAGACTTGGGATCATGTGAGACCATAGGTTTTTCGTGAGACTTGTAAGACCATTGCTCAAACCTTGGATTTGATCTACAATTTGACAATCTAAACATTCATAAACGCCACAAGATTTCTCAATAATCATAAAATTGTCACCGTGCAACTTTATACCATTAGATCATAGCTTATAAAGTTGATCAATGAACATAAATTGGTCTTACGGGTCTTACGAGAAACTCTTTGTCCCACGTGAACCCAACCCATGATATATAAATGTATATATATATATATATATATGTATATATATATATATATATA
>NC_037540.1:8269999-8276165 GCF_001531365.2 Cynara cardunculus var. scolymus
GTAATTTGAAAAAATTAAATCATGTCAGAAACTTATCTTACATATATGAATGATTATCGAAAGTACGATGTTACTTCAAAACTTGTACTCTTGAAATAACTCTGAAAAATGACTTCAGACTTGGATTTGTACTCTTGAAATAACCGTGAAGTAAAACTCTTCAGACTTAAGAGCTCTGTATAGTCAAGAAAAGTCAAGTCTTGTCGACATCCGACACAAATCCCCCACAAATCTGTCACTGAATAGTTTTTAAAAAAAATTATTTCTACAACTTTCCCGGCGGTTTTTCGACGGATTTGTAACGGATTTTTTTATTTATTTAATACTGTTACAAATCCATCGAAAATCCGTCACAAAATTGGTCTAATTTATTTAAATAAACTAATTACCGTTAATTAATTAAAATTTCCGACGGATTTTAATTGATTTTTATATTTAATTATACTCCGTCGGAAATGTTTAAGAAAACTTTTTTTATTCTTCTCTCTTTCAAAAAAATATGTTTAAAAAAATATTTCCGAAGGAATTTTGACGGATTGTAATTTTCTAATAAAAAGTATATTCCTTCGGAATTTATTTAAAAAAATATATGTTTTATAAGAAAAAATAAAAAACATTTTTAATAAGTTCCGACGGATTTCCGAAGGAATATAACTCTTTTGTGTCGGAATATAACTTTTTATTATAAAAATTATTATCGATCGGAAATTTTGAAATTTTTAAATATATATTTTTGGAAGGGAAAACATATAAATAAAAACTTTTTTCTTTGAACATTACCGACGGATTTGCGACGGAATTTGCATTTAGCGGCGGGGGGTTTTCCGACGGCAATATCCGCCGGAAAGTAGTTTTTCCGACGGATTTTGCCGTCGGAAAACCCACATTTTTTAGTAGTGTGTCAATCAAATCGGTATAATTGAACCGTTATTGTAAATTGTGTCTAGATATATTCAAATAAGTCTAATTGAACCATTAATGTAAATTGTGTCTAGATACGTGTTTAGGCGGGAAAACAATAAAACCGACTCACCAGAAAATGATACGTATCCCTCAAGTTACTTACTTATTATAGGTATAGATATGTATGTGTGTGTATTATGATTCAAGAAAATAAAAAACAAATACATAACCGAAGATGAAATTTAACTAACACATAGTAGAAATTACATTGTCTGTATATTGTTTATTCAAATGTGTTATAAAATTTTATAACAAAATTTATGCGTAGAATTTGTATAAATTAATAAAAGTAAGGATATTAAAAAGGTATATAAATTAAGAATATAAAATATACTTTTAATAATTTATTTGATGCAAAAAGTAATATAATACGTCATTAGAATTGAATTACTACAATTTACACAAAGTTTTACACCATTTTCTTGGAAGAAAATGTGCAAATGATTGGATATGGACTAACACCATTTGAACAGTTTTACAAACCCTAAAATAATTTTGTGTTTTTTTCTGTTGAGGCATGTTTTAACGTTTCCGCACAGGGCATCAAAAAGCTTTGGGTTGGCCCTGCTGTTTTGCCAAAGTATATGTAACGAAGAGGTGTATGTGTTTGTTGTTGGATGTTATTTTTTGAAAAGTTTATTATCTGTTAAATATGTTGAAAGTTTGATTTGAAATGTTTTGTACAATGTGAACTGACAGGGATTTCCTCACTAGAACGTATGGTCTAATCCTCATTTTATTTTTCAAAAATATGCTTTTCAGGCCAGAAGATTCTTGAAGGTAAAAGAAAAGTATGTAATGATGTTAATTGTAGTTTCATGTGTGAAGCTTGTTGAAGAATATTGTGAGGTCTGCTTTTAACATTATGGTTATGATGTTATATCTTCTTATATGAAATTATTGATGGCAAAAATTTAATAGTAGCCTTCGGGCAGTTGTTACAGCTTTGTAAGTTGGGACCCAATGTATGGCGCCAATATGGCTTGTTTTATATCACATGTGTGGTATTTGTTATGTGAAATTGCGGGTTGTTACAATATTTATTAACATTAGTAATATTTAAATTTTATTAATATCTATTTATAATTAATAGTAATAAATAATAATTAATATTAATTGAAAAAGTAAAATAAGCTACCAAAATACTACTGTAACTAGCGTTTCAATAAACTAGTTTATATGCACCAAACATGTACCCAGAAAATAAGTTAACTTATTTTTGACAAATAATGCCTAAATAAGTGTTTTATCTATTTTATATTATAAAACATTTGTCAAAAACTCTCAAAAACCATTTTTATATATGAAGTATTATTTATTGATGCATATTACTTAAAATTCAAGATTACAAGTAAATTATGCTTAAGTACAACTTATTAAAACTCTAATTTGTATAACTATCTGCAGATAAATATAATCAAATACAAGATAAAACATCTTATTTTAAATATAAAAATTCTAAAATATTATCTTTATAAACCTAAGTTAAATTATAATAAAAATAAAACTAAAATTTATACAAAAAAGCAAGCTTTTAAACTATTAATTGATATTAATATCAATGTAAATTTCTATGTGGCCCTTAAATTTTATTCAAATATAATACGAACCCGTTTTATAAAATCGGCATATACAAATAACAAAACGAAATATTAAATCAAGATTTCTCTCGTAATATTACACAATTACACTTCTAGTACCTTCTAATATCATTTAATGTGATTTATTATTTGTTCTTGTTAGTTTTTTCTAAAACTCTTTCTTTCTTTTATTTTGTTTCCCTTTCCTTCCTATTAAACTTTTGTCAAACTTAGGAAATAATCTTTTTCCACGATCATTTTCTCAAAAACCTTTTCATAAACCATACATCTTTACCCTTTGAATGGAGATAAATATTGCATACATGATTAGATATTATACATTTTGCTATTTGACAGTTACTTAATGGTTTGATGTAAAATGATTAAAAGGCTCTCATGATATAACACAAAATGAAATATAATTATCTGTAATTATTTACAACGAAATTATGGCTTTTAATGGTTAAGGGAGACCCAAAATATAAAATCATTCAGAGGATTTTTGAACCATTAAGAGACAGACCTCTTTTTTTGTCAAATAATATTCACCTCTTAATGATTCAGAAGATGTCTCTTAATGAAACTATTAAGACGTAAACAAACAACCCCTTTAGTCCAATAGCATAAACCAATACAAAGTAAAGCAAACAAAATTTCCAAGCGAGCGAAGAAAGAAGGATGAATTAGCCGAAGAAGAACGTTTTTGGGCAAGATTTGGAAGATACAAAAGCTAACATTTAAGCGACAAAAGTTACCTTTCTTTTCCCTTACATCTATTCTATGCACCCATGTTCTCATTACAAGAACACAAAGTGCAAGCTTAACCATTACTCATATATCTAAATTGTGCTAACAGTAATATAAGATTAAAACTACAAAGCAGGGTAACTTTTTAAACCATCAACAAGACAAAAATTCCTTCTCTAACCGTTTCTTGATTCAGTCATCATCTTCCTCCTCCTACAAAAACACAAAAAGAACCCATTAATCAAGATAAACTCATTTAAGCCTTAAATGGGGCAATGGCCATATGACAACCATCAAAGCCATCACCAAAAAGTCATCATTTTTCCCTTTTTAGAAAGAATGTAACTAGGAACAGAAATAATGTGTATCAACTCACATGATGTTTCTTCCAAAAAGGGTGCTAAATCTAATGATTGTTAAAGATTTACTAAAAAAAGTTGGGCACTTGAAGTTTTAAATACATACATCCTCACTCTCCTCCTCATCTTCCTCGTCGTTGACTTCGGACTTAGACTTGTCTGATTCATCGTCTTCTTCTTTATCACCTGCAGACTGTTTTCATAATAACAAACTCATAGTCAGAGAAACAAAACCTGCAAATATGCTAGTGATTTATAACAGTACATTCAACACTAATTACCAGCTTCTTGTTGTAGGATGCCATGTTCTTCTCATATTCCTTCTTCCTTTTGTCAGCTTTGGCTACATAAGGTGCTTTTTCCTATAATTACATCATCCAGATTACCACTGATAAATATCTCAACTTATCAAAATACCAGAGCATCTGTATACACGATTATTGAATAGCTACAGGTAAACAATCCGCCTGTAATCATGAAAACTTGTTGCTCGTACTCATTGTTGGCCATAATACATGGACCAAGTTACAAATAGTTTAATACTACATCAATTCTCTATTAAATGTCATAAGTTTGGATGAAAAATGTTAGAATTTGGCTAACGAAACCATAATTAGTGTTTACTCTTCTACCATTTCAACTCTCAAGGCCAATCCTTTATGTAATCATCATACTTATTATACTTCCTAAAGTGAACCATGTAAATTAAGTGCGACTTACAGAATCTGACATTGTCTTCCATTTCGCCCCACCAGCCTTACCAACCTGTTCATCATTAACAAGTGATTTTCAAATCAAAAGCGGAAGAAAGATTCAAACCAACTCAATCTAGAAACAGAGTACTGGAAACAAAACTTCAAATTTAAGATATAAAAGGTAGAAAAGGACGATCACTCACAGCAGCAACAGATTTGTTGCCGGGGTTCTCTTCTTTAAATTGCTTCCTGAACTCCTCCCTTCATTAGATCAAAAGGGGGAAAAACATCAAAAAGAAGAGAAGAATAGAAATAAAAATAGACGTAACAGATAGAAGAACAATAATTACTAACATAAATACAAAGAAAGCGCTAGCAGGTCTCTTAGGCTTATTGGGATCCTTCACAGCTTTCCCTTTGGCTTGAGTTTTCTTCACAGCCAACCTAAAAGAAACATATAATCATCAAAAGGTACCAAATTCGTGAACCAATAGGGAAAATCTGACATCATTGAAGCTAAAAACAATAAACAACATAAAAACCCTAACGAATGGTATGCGTGAGATATAGTACAGATTAAAGAAATCGTACTTGGTATCGGCTTTTCTCGTACCACCGCTTGATTTACCCCCTTTCATGGTGTGATCCTGAAAAATAAAACCAAAAACAACGACTTAGGTCAAAATCGACAACGAATCGGTTTAAAATTGCGGACATTAGATTGAACATTGAAGAAAAACATACGAATTTTAGCAAGAAATTTAGGGTTAGGGTTTGATTCGTCTGCGATTTGGGAGATATGAGATGAAAGGGGATATGTGAAGAAATGCGTATTTATATATATATAATAGTGCTACAACGACACATCGACAAGAAAAATATTTGGGCGGGAGATTTTTATTAGAAAAGGGCCTCGTTTATGTCTCATGTGTTCCTGATTTTGGGCCCATTCTAGAATTCCTTTGACTTTCCTACTTTCTTTTTTAGAAATAATTATATAAAAAGTTTGTAACGGATTTAAATAGGTTTTTAATCTTTTATTATTTTAAATTATTAGATATTTAAAAGATTTTAATACAAAAAATTTCCACTTACATAACTCCAATTTAAAAAAATTTGAAGGCTTCTTAACTCGTAAAATCATATGTTTGATCTTTACGTATAATCATTGTAGAAAAAATTTAGGTAGCGTTGTTATATAAACTAGATAGGACCGTATTTAATAGGACATGATTAATTAATTATTCTGTAATGTTATAGTCATAATCAGATAGAACAACACTGTTAAAATGACTAAATTGTCCTAAGATGTTATTTAAATAATTTTATTAAAAAATAAAAGTATAATATATATTCTATATAAATTATATTAGTATTGATATATATAGAGGACAAAGTAAATAAAATTATAATTTATAATAATATATTATAATGTATACACATATATAACATATTATATGTTATATAAATATTATATTATCTATACTATATTATAAAACATTTGACAAAAACTCTTAAAAACCACTTTTTATTCGTAAAATATTGTTTAATAATGCATATTGCTTAACACTCAAGATTACAAATAGATTATGCGTAAGTACAACTTATTAAAGCTTTATATATGAATTCGTGTTCTAACTGTAGATAAACATAATCAAATACAGGATAAACATCTCATCTTAAATATAAAAAATCTAAAATATAATTAGGACAATCATTGAGTTCTAATAGAATATTTAATTATTATCTTTATAAAATTTATATTATTAAACCAACAATAAATTATTTCATTATTAAACTTAAATTAAATTATAATAAAAAA
>NC_037540.1:8276210-8281229 GCF_001531365.2 Cynara cardunculus var. scolymus
TTTTTATGATATCTTCAAATTTATATTTTATTCAAAAATAAAATCATTATTGTTAAAAAAACACATAAAATCGTATTATAATATCGATAAAGACAAATAATAAAATAGAACATTAAAATCGAGATGTGTTTTGCTGCATTGCGCGAATACTTTTCTAGTGATTTATTAATATATTGTAATTTAAATTTTAGGTAAATATCTATAAATAAATTTATATACATTATATTATAATACGTACGTATATTATATATTTATACATATTATAATTTATATACAACTATTATATATAATTAATATTATGTGTATATATACACAAAAATATATGTGATAAAATATTATTATTATTTATAGATATAAATGCTTTATATATAGTAATTTCAGATTTGTTATGTTAAGAAGGTAACATAATAATTTTTTTGTTATCCAATTTTATTCCATATTTTCGGATGGAACAACATACTCTAATTTTGTTCTATGAAAATGGATTTTTGTCTCAACTTGCCCTACCTCGTTCCATCTCATTTTCGTCTCATATCAATCGAAGACATGACTATTTTTTCCGTCATGTCATGTCATGCCATATCTAATATAATTTATGCATCAAACACATTTTTAAAATTATTAGGGAGTTGTTCTGGTTGTTAACGTCAGAACGATAGGCATAAATTTGCTCGGACCGCCTAAGAGCATAAAAATAAAATAAAACAAATTAATTATCGGGTTACAGTTAATTTTTTATATTTTGTTGTATCGCACATGTACAGTTCTAATCTTTTTCCAGATGGAGTTCAATATTTCCGGTAGGAGTTTAATCCAGATTTATTTAATTATCCATGAACACTTATTATATGGATCTCGCATTTATCTTACTGTAAATACAATGCTTTTATAAAATGAGAAGCAAATTGTTACATCTTATATTTAACCCTTAGTAAGATAAATACACGAAACGTCATTCATAAAAAAAATGATTGCATTTGATATGGGAATTGATTTGGTGCAACTCTATATATTTTATCTTAATGCGCATCTAAGGGTGGAGATTTATTCTTATGTTGCTCATATTAACTTTCAATCTCATCAAAACCCAACCCAATATTTAAATGGATGATCATAATAATACAAAACAAAATGGTGTACGTGATTTGGAAATAGCAGGGGTTTTAGAAACCCATTTGGACTTCGATCTCTTTTATATTATTCAAAGTGGGAATAAGATAAGCAACGACACCCCAAAAAACATTTCATTCTTTGTGTCATTCACACCGTAGATAAGAGATAGATGAATCGTTAGATATAAAGAGTGTTAAAACATAATCAGAGTCAACAGCATGCAATCGAAATATATGTTTAATCAGCGGTATAAAGGGTTCCCTAATTTATATCATCGTTAATCTGATCAAATCAAGCAATATTCAAGGTAAGTGATGACGTGTTTCTATTTCGAGTGCTCATGCACTCGCTTTGGAGTATGGTTACGAATTACATTATTTGGAGAGTTTTGAATAAGATTAATGGTGATGTATAGGTATAGACGGAGTACTATATTTAGTATAATTTTTGTCATACGGTATATCATAACGTTATTCTACATAAGTAGATGAATAACCAACGATTTTTAACTGTTTTTTATTTATTTTTTAGCGGTATAGGAAAAATCTACAGAGTCTTACCCGGTAAGTAAGAACAATGACTCTTACCACGATCAGCTCTTACCGGCTAAATTGTTGCATAGAAAGCCGTTTTGTTGACTAAAGTCTTACCTAGTAAGTAAATGATAGTGTTGAATTTTACCGCTAAGTGCTTACCGGGTCAATGTTTGGTAAATAGCCCCTTAGTATTTGGTCTCTTTTATAATTCTTTTTTGTTATAGTATTTGGTCTTTTTTAATATTTTTCTGTAGGTTTAGGTACTTATGTCATTATGCATTCCTTCGTGTAACAACCCGTAAAATCACATAACATATAACACGAAATTTATACATAACAAATTATATTGGGATACATATTGAGTCCCTTTCTACAAAAATATACACGAATGCATTGAAAACTGCTACAAACTTTTGAAATAATTTTTATATAAAAAAAATCCATATATCAACCATATCAAAAGTAGACTTTATAAAACTCATTGGCAGGCTTCATATATGAAAATCCAAATAGACAAATCTCACATTTTTCCTTTTCTTTTACCCCTCAAACGTTGATGCCTTGAAGTGCCTATTTTTCAAAACAAAATGAGGGTTAGACCATAAGGTCTAGTGAGAAAACCTTTGTCACTGCAATAATTCAATAAAACCAATTAATATAAAATATTTAAATTATTTAGACAAAAAGTAGGCTCGGAAACACTACATCTCTCTCAGGCAACTAGCTACAATGGTCGCTTTTCTAAAACAAATGCACACTCCTCGATAAGACCTAAATTAGTGTCAGTAGTGGCCCACTGCACGAAACACATTCGAGGGCTAAAGTTATATATCCCCCATGCACGGACCATCACAGTCTCACATGCACACGAGCTTCTGTTGTGTAAGTCCCTTTAACCCAATTAACATTCATCAAACCACATGTGTTAATATTCAACAAGAAACATTGTATCACAATTAACGACAATAATCCAAACATACCAATCCTGGTATAACATTGAAATAGTAGTCAGTTAATAGAACATGCATTTCAATTTGAAAATGTTATAAGAAAACCCACCTTGGTGCAATATACGAGGAACTAAACTTTAATCAAAACGAGAGTTCAAACCAACACTTGATTCAGAATTAGAGAAGTATGGATTACAATATATAAAGATAAACCATAAACTCAACCTTATTTTTAACAAACCTTAAGGTACACATACAATACCCCATAAAGACCCTTAAATGACACAAGACAAAATACGAAAACCTACACCACATTGGCTTACATGGCCTGCCACGCGACCAAGGTTGCGACATAAGTCGCGTAAGTCACTGGATGAATTTGCCTAGACCTGCAAATAGCTACTGAACCCATATTTTTACCACACCCTAAAATCACTTATAGACCAACATCTAATCCCAAAAATGACACGAAGGAGAAACCAATAATTCAAACTACAAGAGGTTACGCGTCCTAGCCCACGACCAAAGTCATCAGACTAGTCATAAGAGTCGCTAAAGTCGACTAGCCCTATTTTTTCCTAGGAAAATATGCATAAACCCAACTGGGTTTCTACCCATATTCAACATAAATCTCAAATAATTATGAACAAAACTCACAAAGCATCTTCTTAGAACCAACAACAAAACCAGAACATACAGCTTGAATTGACTTTAAACAACACCATAGCAACTATACCATAAATTATACCTAAGAAAACTAAACGAAAAAGCTTAGAGATGAGAATTCTTACCAAGACTTCGAAGAAATTTCTAGGACAAAACTTCAAAGCTCAACCCTTATTCTACTTTGATTTCGTCTAAAAAAACACACACACACACTTAAACACTTGCAAGACTTTTATTCCAGAGAAAGTATAAGAAGTGACCCATATAAATACGTTTCCTAATTTCAACAATATACCCTCTAAAATAGCATAATACACCAAACAACCCATGGACTTGTAATTTCTTAATAATAACAAGAACGAAGGTTATTACACTTCGACTCTCTTTAAACATTGCATATGTTCCAATGGGAAAAACAATAGCCTTCTCAATATAGCATTCGGGCTTACGACATATGTAGTTAAAATATGAAAATAAATATTGCTATAAAATGATGTATTATTACAACCTGTAAGATCTCTTACTCCATTTTTTGTTCTTTAATTTAAAGTTTACTTTAAAATTCATGGTCTCAGCTTGATATTGACAAACTAAAAAGAGTATGGGAATGACAAAGGTTCATCTCAAATCCAAAGCAACAGGCTGATTCAATAACTTCCAATCTAACTTAAAACTATGGTGAAAGTTATTGATAACACACAACTTAAAGCTTATAAGGAGCTCAGAAATCCAGTTTTTTATCCATGTGGAATGAGTTGTTGCAAACTCCCTCACTTAAATTCCCCCGACGATGTGGGATTGGCTTAAGTAGCTTTGGAAGTATAGATGGCCAAAAAATCGATCCTGAGTTGGGCTAGGCCGGGTCCCGACAATTAAGTAGCTTTGGAAGTATAGATGGCTAAAAATCGATCCTGAGTTGGGCTAGGCCGGGTCCAAATCGGTCCCGATCCTAAAACCGGGAACGGTTACGTCCCAGTCCTAACCCAAGTACGAAGGTCAAGTTAAGGTGTATGAGGCCCATGTTATGAGAATCGATCTCAGGATCGGTCCCGGGCCGGGCCCAAACCAATCTTATGTAAAAGAAATTGATTTTTTATGTAATTCTTTTTGAAATCTCTTTTAAATAGTACAAAAGTGTTATTTTAATACACTTGAAAATATGTAATTAAGTCAATTAAATACACTTAAAAAATACGTTTTTGCGAGAATTGTGAACGTTTGTGAGTTGGTATTTCCCCCCATACACCATATGACTTATACATATTAAATACAGGGTAAATGGGACGACTAAATACACTTAAAAAAATACATTTTTGTTATAATTTTATAATTGATTTTCAATCAAATACACTTAAAAGAAGTTAGAAATACATTTAAAAATACATTTTTTGAAAAATTTGGCCGGTCCCAAACCTTGTTTTTTGAGGAAAACTGTAATTGGTCCCGATCGATTCTGAATCGGGCCCATTTGACCATCTCTATTTGGAAGTATTTCCAATAAAATATTCAAAATAGAGAAAGATAACTATTTTTCCATCTAACAAATTTTCTAAATATTTTTCAAAATGAAAATGAGAGTGGGAAAAAATAATCTCCATATTTGGTAAAAGAGGAAATAAATCCCAAAAATAATATTTTGGAGGAGAAAGAAATAGTTTAATTTTATATTTATTTTGAAGAAGAGATAACATTAAATAAATATTTTACAAAAAAAGTTATTTCAAAGTTTGTTAAAACATTAAATGTATTATGTA
>NC_037540.1:8281484-8300681 GCF_001531365.2 Cynara cardunculus var. scolymus
TTAAAAATCCTTAATTTTAATAATATAACAATTAAAACATTAGGTTTAAATTTTTTCCAAAATTTTTTAAATTTTCTATTTTACTCTTTTTTAATACAATAAAAATAAAAAATCTCAAAGAGCTTTTGAAATCTCATATTATCATTTCATTTTATTTTAAAAGATTCTCTAAATTTTCTTCGTCGCAGAGAAAATGTCGAAGGAAAAAATAAACATAAAAACTTAAAAAAATCTCATTTTTGTTGTTTCAGACACAAAAAAAAGAAATAAAATAATTTAATTTTTCATATTCAAAATCAAGATACATCACCGTGCATCATGCAAGTGTACTTTTAATATTCAATAATTAATAAAAATTCTGTCTCTTTTTCTCCATTTAATTCTGTCGGTAGATGTGGAGTTTCCCGTTATAAATTAGTCGTTATCTTTACTTCTTCATTTAATTCGAAGTTTTTCAAATTTGGAAAAAGAAAAACCGACTCTCTTCCATTTTTAAAGACATTGAAACAGTAAACTTTAACAGTCACCTATATAAATCGTTACTGAAAATTTTCCCGCTTGTTCTCCAGAAACACTCAACATAGTTAAGGATAAGAAAAGAAAAAAAAAGTGGCATTGAGACATAAAAATCTCATTTGTGGTAGTTTGGACCAAATCAATCACCAAACAAGATATACAAATACTATTCTCATGGACCTAAAGACATAAGTTCATCATTCATGTGACTTCCTCTCATGTACAAAGATGGAATTTCCAATTTGCCCCCCTTAAATGTGAAGGCAGCCTTACTCTATACACCCTAACATATTAATAAATGACACTTTACCCCCTCATAGTACTTGTTACATTATACAAGAGAAATAATAAAAGCTAATCGGATATAAGTATATAAAAAACTGTACTTGAACTTATTGGGTTCAAAACACGAGTGTTGTTTCACTAGAAACATGTATGACTCGGTTTAAGAGCATTTCAGTTCTCCAACCGATATCACCAAAAACCTTTACTTTTTCTGTTTTATAAAATATGTCAGAGATGCTTTAAAAGCCGTAATTTAGGGTTTGTAGCCATTTGAGGTAAGTCAACTAGTGAGATCTTAGGTATGTTTCTCAGTGTTCATCAATTCAAGTCCTGGTATGGTCGTTGGAGGGTTTGTCCGAGTTTTAATTTTAGAATCCCATAAAATTAATCGAAATGCAGATAAGTTGGTCGGAAGTCGGAGCATCGTGGTTAAAGAAAATATTTAGGGTTTGCATATATGTTCTGTTACATAGGGGAGTAAAATGTAATACTTTATGAAGTTAAGGGGACAAATAAAAAATTTCACAAAAAATAATAACGAGAAAACAAAAATTCGTTTAACGCCTCTTTGAGGGGAGAGAGAAGTATAGAGAGAGAGAGACAGTGGGTGCAGAGAGAGAGAGAGAGAGAAGAGAAAGAGATGGGTAAGGTCGGAGGGGCAACGACGGCGAAGAAGAAAAAAGGCCGTCCATCGCTCGTAGATCTCAAAAAACGAGCACTAGAGCAACAAGAATTGGAAAATCACCAACAGTCACAACGGAGATCCGCTCGCCGGAACCCTAACTCCGTGGCTGCTGTAGATGATGCATCTGTTGATGAAGATGAGTACTACGAAGACGACGACGATGATGAGAGGAAAGAGAAGAAAGTCAAGCTCGTTGTTCGTTTGCCCCAATTGAATCAAGAAAGACATTTGTCATCGGATTTAGTTCGATCTTCATCGGTTAATTCGGTGTCTGGTGGTTCTGATTCGAATGCTGATGTTGATAATCGCAAAATTAACTCCGGATCTGGTGGTATTCCCAATCAGCATCAGGTAATATTTTTAATTAAAGTCTTAATATTTAGGGTTTAGTGGTTCCTTTTTGAAATTGTTACATTATCATGTCCGTTACTTCAAATTAGTAAAATTGAGGGAAATCAGTAAATAATGGGGTTTGAGAAAGTATCAAAAATTCGAATCTGGCAAAATCGAGGGAAAGATGCATTTTTTTCAGTTGTGTTTTTTTAAATCTCTGATATTTTCTCTGGGATTTTCGCGCGTGATTCGGGGGTCCTTTTTTCTTTTTTCTTCTGCGATCGGAATTCGGAGGTCACTGTATTTGTTTTGACTTGGTCAAGTCTCGTTTGTGGTAAATAGTGCGGTAACTATAAAATCTGAAATATATGTGTGGATGTATGTAAAGTGTTATATTTATTTATTTTCTCCTTTTGGGTTTTATGAAATCTGAAGGCTTTTTATTTTTCAATTTTCTGTTTCTGAAAATAAAATGGTTAATTTTGTTACTTTATTGTTGATTGATTGTTTCTGGTTAATCAGTCCATTCTGTATTATTTATATGTACAACAAAAAGAAACATCTGCCATCATGTTTTGTAAAAAGTTCCAATTTGTCTCTTATTTAATGGTTATTGTTCTCTGTTATTCTTTTGGTTCACCTGTACTTGCCATTTGGCTGGTGGTTGTTCTCTTATCTTGCTTCCTCATACTACCTGTGACTTTGACTGACCCTTTTACCGTGGCTGTTTTGCTGCTGATGAGCCTTTGATGTATATCGAGTTATCTGATTAATTTTTCTTTGTTTAACGATGAGTGGTGAATTTATGTTTGTAGGGGGGAAAGGTTCCGAAAGCGATGGACACTCTGCATGGTCTTAATCAAAAACCCTTTTGTTCTTTTCTTAAATAGAAGGCAACATGTGTTGGGAAATTCCCAGAATTTAATTTTTTTGGTCTTCGTTTTCTTGATGTTTCCATTTAATATGTGGGCAGCATCACCATTGGAGGCCGGACCCACAACACCTTTGCCAGACAAAAAGTTGTTGGTGTTCATTCTTGACAGACTTCAAAAGTGTGTCTTCTTTTCTTTTGCCTCATTGAAAAGATATCTTATTTCTTATCATCCAGTTCATTGTTTACGATAGCTATAATGGGATTCATCTGCAGGAAGGACACTCATGGGGTATTCTCCGAGCCGGTTGATCCCAATGAGGTGATTGGTTGGGAAGTTTGTGTTACTGACCTAGAATGTTCATTACAGTTCTCCACTGATATGGTAATTTTGTTTGTATAGCTCCCTGATTACCATGAAATAATCGACCAACCCATGGATTTTGGCACTGTCAGGAGCAAACTTGACAAGGGACTTTATTCGAATCTGGAAGAACTGGAGGTTGGTCATTGTTGTTTATGCTTGAACATTTGGATGCCTGTGTACTATTAACTTATGAGAAGGCAACATTTATTAACTTATGAGATTGTACTTCATCCTTTGCATGTTGTCCTGCTACCATAATTGAGACTCCCTTATCAGAAAATTTACGTTGTCTTCTGATCAACCTCAACGTTATAAATTCTCATTTCTCTTCTGCTTCATGCTTGTATTCGTGCGACACTGCATTTTGTAATTAATGCATAATGCAGTCAAGACACTTCTGGAACATGACATCTGAACTGGCATGCAGTACGTTGGTATTCCTCTAGCAAGCTTCATTATACGTTTACTCGATTTGAGCATTCTTAAGCTGTTTACCGGACAGACGGCATTGCATGGAGGAGATCTACGTTAATGCCTAAACATTTCATTTTTACCCAAACGTGGTTTCCGCATTTTTTTACTTCTGGTTTTCTTTGTGTTATTTTTCTTCATTTTCTTGCTCAAATTTTCTTGTACATATAGAAGTGCAATATTGCAAGATCTAAAATTTCTAGTAACTTCAAGTCCAGTTATTCTCTTTCTATATCGAACTCAGGAAGTAAGATAAAATATTACAGAAATGCGGCATTAATTTAGATACCGTTTCAAAGAAGGGTTTCAGTTTGTTACTGTTCACCCCTGCATTTCTTTCCTCGGTATCCAGTAATGAGGATCTTATCTTGCTTTTAGCATTTGCATATAAGGTTGTCACTTTTTGCACTATTTTGTCATATTTGTAAAAAGAATTTGCAGGCCACTTTCTATCTTTATGCTTGCCTAATTTACTGCCACCTCTTTTTTCTTTATTTATCTTGTTTTCTTTGTAATGAATAATTTATCAATTGCCTCCATCAACTTGGATTGCAATCGGCAAATGATTCTTAAAGATACGATCTTTAGTGCATGTTAGGACTTAGGAGATGCTAGGTTATCTGGAGGTTGCAACTGCAGGGAAGTGCCAATAGAAGAAAAAAAGAATCCATCATTCTAAAGTTTTGTTGGGTGGCTCAAACTTGGACCCATTTTGGAAAGATCAATTTCAGTAATATCTGTATCTTGTATATGTTTGTGGAAGGAAGGAATAAGCTCACATACTGCTCATTAACTTCGTATTCCAGACAATTTTTTCTTATTTGTTCGCTTTTGTCTGTTCTTTCTTCTTTATTACATGCATTTGCAGCACCTTGATTTCATGAATTTGTTTTCACTTGATGTATGCAGGCAGATGTGTACTTGATATGTTCTAATGCGATGCAGTATAACCCATCCGATACTGTTTTCTTTCGGCAGGTAGGCTTTGCCTTGTTTCTGAACTATGATTTCTATATAAAAACCCTTTTCCGCTTTTGATTTTCTGTTCTTTTAGGCGAGATCTATACAAGAGTTGGCAAAAAGGGATTTTGAGAACTTGAGGCAAGAGGGTGACGATGGTGAGCTGCAACCGAAGGTAGTGAAAAGAGGTAGGCCTCCAAGTAAGCACCTGAAAAAGCCACCTGGCAGACCCCCTTTGGACGTTGTTGGTCCCGAATCTACCTCAGGTGCCACTCTAGCAACTGCTATAGACAACCCAAATGAGTCTACTCCTTACAATTTAAGAAGAGGACCCATGGTGTATAAGCATCAGGCTGATGGTTCACATCCATCGCATCGTTCTCGCAATGGCGAACAACACTCTGAACTTTTATCAGATTGGAATGAAGAGTTTCCAGGTTCCTTTTAACTGTATTTTATCACTTTTAACACCTTAGATCCTCTTTCCATGTGTTCTTTGTAGATAAAAATGGTAAAGAGCTTCAAATACACCCCCTCCATCTCATATTTGATCTTTTCATAATTAAAGCTTATTACTATCAACCAAATACTGAAAAAGTATGCAAAGTTTTCAGCACTATAATGGATTTTGACTTGCATACCTCAGTAATTTCTTTTCACCAATCAAATACTTGGATTCTTACAATCATATCAAATGCATCATCTCCTTAAATTGAGTTGAGATCTAACATATCTACATGCTCAATAGTTGGTGCCCTATGCTTTAGTCAACACACAGTTGTTAAAAGCGCGCTTGAGGCACGCCTAGGCTCTGAGGCTCATAACGCTCAAGGTCTTGGGTTTTTTTTAAAGTCGAGGCTAGGCTTATTCATGAGGCTCACTAAGGCCCTACGCCTTGTGGGCCTACACACGCCTCAAGAAGAGTTATTAAATACCTATTCAAACCTAATATTAAATAAGTTTTCTCATCTTCTTATCTCCTAGAGTTATTAAATAGATTAAATAAGTCAGACCCTGATATTAAACACCCAGTTGGCCAGTTCTTATAACTTCAAGCCTCTTTCTCTATAAAGACCCATACCTTAAAACTTCTTCCTCACGGCACACGCTTTAAACCCTTCCCCCTTATGCCTCTATCAAAGTACTGTTGGTTGTTGCACCAGAGGCCTGTACTTGCAACATATTTGAGTTGTGTGCAACTGTGGGTGTATATATGTGTACACTTTTTTAGATGCGCCTCAGATTCCTGAGGCCCGCGCCTCATGCCTGCGCTTTGCGCCTAGGCCCCGGGACCCCTTTACGCCTAAGTGCGCCTTGAGCCTTTAACAACTTTGGTTCAACGTCAATAACCTTCTCTCATTGGTTGCCTAAACTTCCTCGATTTTGACTTAAATTGTGTTAATTTGGATGGTATAGACATAAAGATTGTAAATGATATGGTTAAGACTGAGAATTGAAGTATGTGATTCATAATCTTTTTAGGGTACCTAAATTGGAAAACCCATAAAAGTTCAGTGATCATCTCTATCTATGTTGTCATCAAATACCCATAATTGTATTTGACCGAAATGTTGGTTTGATGGATGCACATCAATGTTCTGACTTCACTTGAAAATTTTAAATTATTCTGAACTAAAAGTATGCCACTAGTATCTTCGTAAATGGATTGTACTTCTGTAACTTTCCAAAAACATAAATGTTGCATTTAAACTGGAGCATCCCAAAATAAAGATTAGAAACTACAAGCGATAGTATATGTCACAACAATCTATCCAGCACCAAGTGATTATCATTCTTTTACGTTCCTAATCTGTTGTTTCAAACCTGCAGCTCAAATTAAGAGGGCTGACATGAAATACGGCAACAAACATTTTAATATAGACGAGACCAGGCGTGATACATACAAGCAGTTTCATCCTTCAAACTATGGTCACAATCATTCTCTGCTATCCAACTTTGGCGGGGAAAGGAAGCAGTTAGTAGCGGTACGTTGTTCCAAACTTTTAACATAATTTTAGTTCGTGTACCTACAGTTACTCCCTCTCATGAAAACCTCAATGTTTGGCCAAAGGTTAAGAGACAATATTTGGCCATCAACCGAATATTGATGACATAATAGGTGTTCTTATATAACAAATTAAATCATGTTATTTGTAGTGAATGTCATTGTGCAAGCTAGTAATTGTAGATTAAAAATTCAATTGGAAAGGAAATGTTGGACTTTCATGGGCCATTTGGAAAAAAGAAGTGGAATTTTTGTAGAACGGAAAGCGACCTGCAACCTTTTGATGCTTTTTAAGCTTAACCATCAAGTTATAACATCTAATGCTAAAACAAATACTTCATCCCATGAAAATTGTAACATTTGACTAGGGCTTAATTAGAGTTTAAATTTAAAATTAATAATAGAATGGAATTTTCTTACTTCAGGTAGGACTTCATGCTGAGCATGGTTATGCTAGAAGCCTAGCTCGATTTGCTGCTAATATGGGCCCTGTTGTGTGGAAAATTGCTTCGAAAAAGATCGAGAAAGTTTTACCTCCTGGTGTGACGTTTGCTCCTGGTGTGGTTGGTGAACCCGAACCTTCTCCTCCACCTACGTCATTTTTCCCATCCGGGAATCAAAGTTATACCCCCAGATTAGCCAGCGACGATGTTCTAAACAAACCAGAACCCCCATCAACTTCAGGTCCAAAGAATGTTATTGCCGAGGCTGAAACGAGTGAACCAAAGATTGAAGTTTCTGCACTAAAAGCCAATAAACTTCCACCCAACCATGGTAGAAATGGTTTGAATGGTGCAAATGTTTCCAAAATGGGAATGTTTGGTTTAGAGTCGGATGGACAGAAGGCGACAATTGGTGGTGAAATGGGTGGTAATGGCGGAAAAGCATCTTGGCAGCAGGTATCGTCATCGAACCATAGACCACCGTTTACAGTTCCAATTCCACCTGATCTAAATGGGTCACCACCAGCACCAGGTTCTGTTGGACTGAGGATGGGTTCACCTTCAGCTCAGCAGCCAGATTTAGCATTGCAGCTCTGATTCTGTACTGACTGACCCTTGTTGTATGTTGGCAGTGGAACAGGTGAGGCTTGAGTTGAGGGGAGGGAGGTGGTATCTTGGTACTACTACATTTGCAACAGATGCCAATGGCTGGAAACTGCTGTGTACAGATTAACTGTAACTATATTTTTCTTGTTTTTCGGGTTTGAAAGCCTAAAATATTGAACGATCTCTTTGTAACCTTGGATTCAAGATTGATCGGAGTAGGATGAACCTGAAGAATTGGAAGAAATAAACATAGGACGCATTGTTTTTAGGTATTTTTGTGGGTTATATTGTTTTTTCTATATAATTTAACCTTATTTTGTGGAGCAGCAGCTTTGTTCAGTACAAAGACAGACGGTCATTAAGATTAGTCTAGGCGCACATACATGTATGATATAACTAAATTAAACAACTTAATTGAGTATGAAACTGAACCCCCGTACCTTGTCTCGTTTGGGTCGGGTTTTCAAAATGTTATTTTGATGTTGTAACATTACTTGAACTTAAAAAGTAGTAGCGTTACGTACATCGTTATATAGATAAAAAGACTCCACGAAATCATATGACCGGGCATATACTTTTTAGAAAGGTATTTAGGGTATATAATAGACACTCTGTGCTTAAAATATTATGCATTTTGAACCACAAGGGTGGTGTCTGATTGGTTTGAGCTTGGCTCCAAAGGTCAAAAGTATTAGGAGGTTCCAGGTTCAAATCCAATGAGAAATAAAAATCCCCTTGTGGCCACGGAGGTTCAAATGCGGTGACTCTAGTCTATCTGTAAAGCAGGTGGCCGCCCTGGGATTAGTCGGCTCGCATAGCGGGTTGGATATTCTGGTTAATAAAAAAAACATATATATATATATATATATATATATATATATATATATATGGGTGAAGATTCAAACGAGAACACCTATGATTTACGAGAACGTGAGAACAATCCAATAACCTCAAACTTTTTTAATTAATAAATTAACTTTTATTATATATAAATAATTTAATAAGGRCAGTAATGTAATTAAGTAATTTTTATAATTTTTATTTTATTTTAATTAACCATAATTATCCTTTCACGTTTCCACGTTTTACTCTTGTTAGTTTTCTTCTTCTCCTTCGTTCATGCTTCTTCTCCTTCGTTCATGCTTCTTCTCGTTCTCGTTCATGCTTCTTCTCGTTCATCATAATCTCCAGATAGTCGATGGCTTAACATCTTTTCTTCATATCGTTTGTATCCATATTTTTGTCTATCTAAAACGATTATCACACCCATATCACATGATTATCACACCTATATTACATAATTAGACCAAAATTTTAACTTATCAACCAAAACGATAACCCAAGTGATGTATAATGGTGATTATCACACCCCTATCACATGATTATCACACCCATATCACATGATTATCACACCCATATCACATGATTACACCAAAATTTTAACTTATCAACCAAAACGATAACCCAAATGATGTATAATGGTGATTATCACACCCCTATCACGTGATTATCACACCCATATCACATGATTATCACACATAATATAATCCTAACCTATCGAAGCCATTCGAAATCGTTGTGACAATGTCTAACATAACCAATTGAAACCATAATGAAATMGAGTGACATTGATATCACATGAGTATCACAACTAATCGATTAAAAACTTATTCAAAACGAGTAATTTTGAAAGATACTTTGAATTTGTCCGCTTGTTGCATGCAATGGCTTCTCGATTAGGGTTATTGGTCGATTAGGGTTACGTCGAACACCGTCGATTAATGTTTGCTTCCGTCGGTTGTTTTGCGATTTGAAGTTATGAGTCTCATTGAATTCATAACCGTTTACTAGATAATGATAAGCCTAATGATAATAATGATCGTGTTTAAAAGATAATGATCGTGTTGTAAATATTTGAGATATCATTTCCATTATTACCCTTTTACTTTTAAATTTTTTTGAATCTTTTTCTTCAATTTTAATTTTAAAAATCTTTTAATTTTATTTTTTATCACAATWTGTGGTTATTGGGTTGTTCTCGCATTCTCGTAAATCATAGGTGTTCTCGTTTGAACCTCTCTCTCTATATATATATATATAATGCATTTTGAACTGCCTTATTATTTAAATACATATGGGTTTTTAAATTAAAAATACATTATTTAATAAAACATGTTAGTATTGTGTACATATAACTTCCTCAATTTTCAAATTGTTTAGAGGGAAAGCATAAGAAGCCTACTTTTAAGATATTGTTTTTCCCTTTGCACTACGATACAAAAATCATTTCGAATTTGAAAAAACTAACACTAAAACAATTCAACTGAATACGAAAATTAAACTAAGGCAAAGTATCGTGTGAGAAACGTAGTTATGATGAAAAGCGTAAGAAGAGATTTGAAGTCTTGATCACTTTTAATCTCATATCCACCAATGGATTGCACTTTAGAAGAGAATTGATCCGATGCACCTCATTAGTGTTGACATTCAATTATGATTCATTCAAGGGTGATATTCTATTCTTACGTTTCTCGTCGTAACGTCCCTTATCACTAGAACCCAACCCATAAACTAAAATGCATATATATATAAATATATATCAACCTTTTTTCTACATTGTCTACACTCTACAATATTTGCATCTTAACAAGAAATAAATACCTAACAACGAACAGCTACTGCGTTCCACTTATTGAACAAGGTTCTGTAATCGATCCATGACCCCTAGATGCCGGCGTTTGATTTACTGAATTTGTTAAAAAAATTATTTAATCAACTTTTCATATATTAAAATTTAAATTGAATTTATTTATATAATAAAAATTTGGATTACTTGGTTCCTTTTAAAGCAAATTGACATTTAATAAAGATATAAAAAATAATAAACTTTTATTCAAATTTGAACAATGTTTGTCAAAGTATATCCCATCTTGGTCTACACACTTTTAAATTAAAGTGTTTGGAGGAAGTTTTAACTAATTTATATTCTCTTTTTTTACAAATTAATTATTAACGATTTTTTTTCCGGATAACAGAAAAAGTATCTACGATGGAAAGATTAAATCTTTTTTTTAATTGTATTTTTTATTCGATAAATTATAAGAATATTTATAAAACTTCACTATGATAACCACTTGTAGAAAAATCTATAAGAATCAACGATTACACTTGTAGTCAAAGCAGAATAGCATTTAAGAATCGTTTTAAATTGGGTGGAGCATATTAAACTACGTTTTCCGTCATTGTGGGTTATCGAAAATTATTATTTTTGTCTTCGTGTTTTTGAAATTACAGTTTTCATTCTTATGGTTTACGCTTAAATGTTGTTTGATAAACCATTGATTGAGAGTTAGTCTCGAAACGAGAACCACAATAAATAGCAAACTACAGAGACCGAAACTGTAATATCAAAAGCACAAGAACAAAAATCTCAATTTTAACAAACCATAGGGGAAGATTTAGGGCTATAAACCACAAGGGGTGTTGCCTGATTGGTTTGAGCTTGGCTCCAATGGTCAAAAGTACCAGGAGGTTACAAGTTCAAATCCAAAGAGGAATAAAAATCCCATTGTGGCCACGGAGGTTCAAATGCGGTGACTTCAGACAGGGCCGTCCCTGCGGGAGGGCGGGCCGGGCGTACGCCCGGGGCCCATAAAAATTAGGGGCCCAATTTTTTTAAATATATATAATAGTAGTTCAAAAAAATTAGTAAATAGAAGACACATAAAAAATTAGTATCTAATATGACAAGAAAATATTTTTGTACTACATTAACTATTAAAGATCCAAACATGTATGAATTAAATATATTGAAGAAAAAAACACATAAAAATATTAATCTGTCGTTCATTATATAATATCATTTAATGTTTTTCTAAGTTTTTTAATCTAAAACCGACGTCTAAAACTACTTGTTTAGAAAACTTTGATATATTCTCCTTAATTTATCTCCCATCGATCTTTTGATTGTTTCATTCTCGCGTGAATTCTATTTTTATATTAGAATATGATAGATTTTTTTGTTATTAGGTAACAAAAACCCCGTTTTTGGAAAAAAAAAATTACCAACCATATAAGACGGTACAACTTATATTTATATTTAGAATAATAAAACTATAATTGTTTTTTCATATTTGTTCTTTATTATCTAATATTTAGTGTATAAATCTTATGTACCATTCTATCTCTAAAAGAAGAATAAGATCTCAAACTATCACAAATATGAGTTTTTTTAATTTATATAATCGATGATTCCATAAAAGTTTGTTTTAACCCTAACTCTATGTTATTGGGTCTTCTTTTACGTAAGAAAGAGAGGAAAGTAATGGGGGAAGAAAAATATTATGTTCTCGAGATTTTTTTAGGGAAAGGAAAAGAAAAAAAAATTATATAAAAATTTATTTTTATTTCATTATTTTTCATTCCTCTCTCTTCTTTATTAAAAACACAAATAAAAAACTTTATTTTTCTTGTTTCCTTTTATTTTCTTTTCCTTTCTCATTCTTTCTTTCCTTCCAAAATTCGAAAACATAATATAAAAGTTTAAAATGGTGTTAATCTTCTCAAATTCGAAAATATAGTATAAAAGTTTAAAATTGTGTTAATTTTCCCAAATTCGAAAACATAATATAAAAGTTTAAAATGATGTTAATCTTCCCAAATTCGAAAACATAATATAAAAGTTTAAAATGGTGTTAATCTTCCCAAATTCGAAAACATAATATAAAAGTTCAAAAAGATGTTAAAAAACATTAACATGAGATGACATGGAAAATCAACATTTTTACATTGATTTACATAGTGTCATTCGGAAATCAGAAGAATCGACTTTGTGATTCCAAATGATATCATTCTATGTACCAAAAGTATATCATATGATGTTTTTGATGATGAAACAAATTAGAAATGAGTATTGATTGATTCAGCGTTCAGGAATACTCGGAAAAATGGTTTTATATGAATTCAATGTTAATTCTGATGATAAAAACAATATATTGAAAAAATATCGTACTTATCGAGGGCATTTTTTTACATCTCGCCCAGGGTATAAAAAATGTCAGAAACGGGCCTGACTCTGGGCTATCTGCAAAGCAGATGGTTACCCTAGGAATAGTCGGCTCGCATAACGGGTTGGATATCCAAGTTAATAATTTTTTTTAGGGTTATAGTTAAATTTACCATTTTTTTTCTTCTAAAAATAAATATAAAAATAATAATAATAATATAATTATTTTTGGTTGGTTTCATAAATTTAGTGGTCTTTTTACCAATATTTATCAGGTAAGTATTTACTGGCAAGAGCCTCACCTTCACTTACCTTATCGTGTAATATTTTCGATCATCATAAATCATAATAAATTGTTGGTAAATGTTTCTTACCCAACGTTTACCGGATAAAAATCTCATCACTTACTTACCGGTTAAGACTCTCAATCATTAATATGCCTCTTACCGGATAAGACTCGAGAATTCAAACGAAAGGAACCATGGGGGGCAAAAAAGTAATTATAAGAGAAGCCAAGGGTAATAAGGTAATTTGAAAAGTGTGGCTTTTTAGTCTGCCCTGCTGGAACCGAAACGTATATATAAATGAAGGGATGCCATGGAGGTCTTTAAAGCGCCACTGAGAACGACCTTCAACCAATTAATAAGCATTTATTTTGGCCATTTCACTTTTGTTTTAAAATATAAATATAAAAATATATCATAAAAATTTTAAAAATATATATATTAATTTCTTTTTTTTTTATTTCTTTAATTCATTTTTCTTATTTTATGTTTAATAATATAATTTTTTATAAAAAAAATAATTAAATATTTTGTTAGAACTCAATGGTCATTCTAATTATATTTTAGATATTTTATATTTAAAATAAGATATTTATCCTCTATTTAATTATGTTTATCTGCAGTTAGTTATACGAATTCAAACATAAAGCTTTAATAAGTTATACTTACGTACAATCTACTTGTAATGTTGAATTTTGAAGTGATATACATTAATAAACAATACTTCATGCATAAAAAATGATTTTTAAGAGTTTTTTTTTTCTAAATATTTTATAATATAGTATAGATAAAACTCATTAATAACAAATTGATAAACATGTTCAAAATTGATTAACAAAGTGTATACTTACACATTGTACTCCATAAAATTAATAGACAACTGAAAAAATGTTCAAATACAAGATAAATGTTAAGTTATATTAACATATCAAAATACTGTATAATACTGATAATAACCAAAAACTCTTTCATTTTTTAAAATTACATAAAACCTAAAAAAAATTAAAAAAAAACAGAAATTAAAACGTATTAAATTTAAATGTATTATGATGTATTGTACGGATAAAATTCTAATTATTTATACATAATTTTATTACATGGTTATAATTTAATACGATAACTATTTTGAAAACATGTAGAATGGACAAACGGGCATCATTTATTACGGCACTTTATTACGACGGATTTGACACGTCATCTTTATACATATTCGATTCTACATGTGTGTGTGTGTATATATATATATATACACACACATACACATACACACACACAGAGAGAAAGGCGCTAAAAGAGGGGAGAGCCGAATTCACCAGATACAAAGGCTGGGTTCAATTTCTGCTGCTGAATTCCAAGCAATCACAACTACTTTATACCTTAATTTATTGAATTTCTTTTGTTGTTTTCTGTTTCCATTTTGTTTAATGTTTAATTTTTGTTGTTTTGTGCCAGCAATTTCGACATTTAGTTATAATTTGCTGAAATTTTCGGAAATGCCGCGTTGATTTGTTGGATGTCTTATTACATGAAGATTTTTGGATTCTTCGTACTTTGGAAGAAACCCTTGTCCGTTTCCATTGAACTGGGGTTCGGGTTTTAGTTCTTGTCTACTCGATTAGGGTTTTTGATTCGTTGATTTGCTGTATATGTATTTCTGAATCCCTTTTGAAGGATCTCTGTGTCTGTGATAAAGCTATTACTGGTAGGAATTGATTTGCGCAGATGAGGTGCTTTTCTTGCATAAATTGTTTCCCGAAAGATGTTGAAAATTATGATGGCAATATGGCAGCCGATGAATTTGCAGGTTTGATGGCTGGCTTTTCGTTGTCTTTGTTATATTGATTGTGAATTATCTATTACACTTCATGAATTATGCTTTGCTTTGATTTCTTCATGGTTTTTGGCATTTGCAGTTGATGGGAGGGGAAATCCATGTAATGATGTTAATGGTAAGCTTATCAAAGTATATAGATCTTGATGGAGAATCTTCTTACTGTTTCTTGAATAATGTGATTTGGTTGGAATTTCTTCTGTTGGTGTGTAGATGGGAAGTTGGCAGATTCTATGAGGGAGAAGAGGTTCAATAGTCAGAGGGGTAATGTGGCACGTGGTTTTACTTTTCGTGAGCTTGCTGTGGCAACACAGAATTTTAAAGATGCTAATTTGATTGGAGAAGGTGGATTTGGAAGTGTTTATAAGGGTCGGTTGGAATCTGGGAAAGTAAGTTGTATTCTTACCTTATTTACAATGTCATTTTATTATCACCATAAAATCAAGATCTTACGGAAGGATTATCGTCCCTGTGGTACCCGGACCTCCCAGGAGATTAAGGGTTCAAAAGGAATGTGCTTGAGTATTTGCCATATATAAATGTTATATACTTAAAAAGATCACAATCTTCTGTGATTAGTGGATGGGGCATGCTGAAATATGTTTAAGATTGTGGCATTAATCATCAAATTTGATGTACAGATTGTTGCAGTGAAGCAGCTTAACCTCAATGGGCTTCAAGGGAACCAGGAATTCATCGTGGAGGTTCTTATGTTGAGTCTCCTGCGCCATCCAAATCTTGTCACTTTGATAGGTTACTGCGCAGATGGAGATCAGAGACTTTTGGTTTATGAATACATGCCACTTGGTAGCTTGGAAAATCATCTTTTTGGTAGGCCTCAGATTTATTTCAATTCAGACTACTTTCTGTTTGAACCCGGTGGTGTACTTACGCCTTTGATCTTCTACTTTACAGAAAGAAATCCTACCACTGGCACTCATTTGGTTTGAATTAGAAATGCTTGTTATAGAACTAATCTCAGAATTTTTGCCAATTAACATAGAACCAGTTGCTCAAAGATTCTGTCATTTAATGTCTTGGGTTGGGTCTAATTTTGATTTTCTACAAAAACCAAACTGCCATTTGTGGTTAATTTTGGTGTTAATCTTTTGTTGTACTTGTTATTCTCTATGACTTGCTATCTTACTTCAAACATTTCTTCTTTCCTTTCGACTTCTATGATTACTATGCTTTTTGAGGCGTGCCTGTTAATTATCAGATTGTCTTTTTATGAATTCCAATCTCATTTGTTCGAGAAGTTTGTGTTTGAAGGTACTAGTGATATATAAATGAGATAGGAATTTAACAAGATAGAAAAAGTCGTTATCTTTACTCTTGGAGAACATGTATGTGGTGGTTTGTCTCTTTGCTATACTCTGTTACTCCTTTGTTCTGTTTCTTTTATCTGGTATTACTACCTTCTCTGTTAGTGATGGTCAATTCCCACTTGGCTGATGGCTTGTTTTCGAGCTTTTTAACCTGGAAAATTTGTAGGATTTTAAACCTGATGGGTTAAGAACAGCGCAATTGATAGAAGTAATATTGTAGTTTTTGCTGCTTGTATTATAAGCACATGATATGCGTCTTTTATCTTCCCTATCTGGACATACAACTCATTGACTCACTTGCACCATTTAGGACGGGACAATAGAACAAAAAGTTGTTAATCCCCTGTTTGGTGCGACATTAAGATTGGGACTGGACAGGACTGAGTGAATAGGTGGAACAAAAATCAGGGAGATGGGACAAGATTGGTAAATTACTAAACTACCCATGTACCTAACTCTCCCCTGTCCAGTCCCGTCTATGTGCCAAACACATTACAAATGATTTTGAGGTTTTGTGTGGTTTGAAAAACGGAGTGGTAGAGGCGAAAATTTTGATGTACATTGACAGAAACATAAATGGATAATAGACTTTCTTGCATTTACTTTTTTTAATCATGTAAATGCTTTAAGAAAGCGAATTCATATTCTTCATCTGTCTGTCACGGGAAAAATCTTAGAGATTCTGGAAAATAAGTACTGATTCATTGCATGGATAACATGTTGCATTTGATTCTTGTGACTTCACATGATACATAAATGTTCACAAGCAGTTGAAGAATTAAATGGGAGCATTTTAGTACACGAGATACCAAGGACCCTCCTGCAAATCCTGCGTCCTGACCAGGAAACAGTCATATTAATTATCATTCAGAACATAGACATGAATGCAAGCTAAATAATTCTCTTAGGGCCCATGGTATCTTAAAGGGGTTTGTGACCTGGAGACGGGACTCTATTGGTAATCTGGGTACCGCTGTGCCATAGATATTTTGTATATCAAATATTGGGGTAAATTTTAACCAGATATATATAATTTTCAGATCTAGAGCCTGGCCAGGAGCCACTGGATTGGCACACGAGGCTAAAGATTGCTGTTGGTGCAGCTCGTGGGCTCGAGTATCTCCATTGCAAAGCAAATCCACCTGTAATTTACCGTGATTTAAAATCTTCAAACATATTGTTGGATAATGACTTCAATCCAAAGCTTTCGGACTTTGGACTGGCTAAATTGGGTCCTGTTGGCGATAACACTCACGTGTCAACTCGAGTTATGGGTACCTATGGTTATTGTGCCCCCGATTATGCAATGAGTGGAAAACTAACTTTAAAGTCTGATATATATAGCTTCGGTGTGGTTTTGTTGGAGCTGATCACTGGACGTAGGGCAATTGACATAACCAAGAAACCCGGAGAGCAAAATTTAGTTCCTTGGGTAAGTTTCTTCTTTGAACACAAATTCTACTATTAAACAACCTTCAGGCTAGCTCAGCCGGCAAATAAATGTTAGGCCTTGGGGCTCCTTATAGGTCCCATCGAGCCTCCCAGGGTCACTAGGGATTTTTCTTTTTGTTATCTTCGGGGATGGGATTTTCCTGCCGGTTATCTTCGGGGCCCACAGGATTTTCCTGTCAATTATCTTCTGGGCCCACACAGAATTTTCCTGCATTTATTTTCAAAGCCCATGAGATTTTCCTGTCAGTTATCTTCAGGGCCCATGGATTTTCTTGCCAGTTATCTTCAGTGGTCATATTAGTCGAGGTGCCTGCAAGCTGGCCCTGACACCCACGGCTACCAAAAGATTATTCTCCTATTAATTGTAATCCATGACTCCACACTCCCTGTATCCGCCAAAAATTCTCCTACATTGAGCTCGTTTGGTTTGGTTTGGTTTGGTTTGGTTTGGTTTCATTTTATCTGATTGTACACATTGTCCTCACATTATATAGCATCTTATTTGAATTTATGCAGTCTCGCCCCTTTTTGAAAGACCGGAAGAAGTTTGTTCAGCTGGTCGACCCCTTATTGCAAGGCTGCTTCTCTGTCCGTTCAGTGCACCATGTGGTTGCTGTAACTGCAATGTGTCTCCAGGAGCAAGCAAATTTCCGGCCCCTGATCGGTGATATTGTTGTTGCACTCGAGTACTTGGCCTCTCAAGCAGAAATGTCCGAAAACCTTAAGAGTCTGACGGTTGGGTCACAACCCTTGCCCGACCATGCTCGTGAGCCAGACGCGACAGCAATTCTGGCTTCTAAGTGACGGTTTTCCAGAAAACTTCAAAGTGCTATGCCAAGATCGTTACAGATAAAAAGATTACTACAAAAATAGGATTCAAAGAAGCCAACGGGATGCTTGCTTTACCTTGAAGCATAAGGTAAGGGTCGTTATTGGAATTAATGTCAAGAAAATGATAAAAGTGATGTTCTTTTCACTCTGCATACACCAAAAGATCGATATCAATTACATCATTTTTGGTCCAATTTTTCATCCAAATTAGCAGATTAAAGTTAAGAGCTTAATCATTGCTTGTGGAGCAATTATCTTTTAACTATTAGACATTTTATCAGATCCTAATCTTAATTGGACGAAGGTGGTGTAATGGATATTTGTATGAGAACCTATATGTGATCAATATGGAGAGAGGGGGAGTAACTATTTAAGAGAATACGAAAACGACCAAATCACGTTCAAAAATCACATGTGATTTTACATTAACCGTAAAAAAAGGTGTGCGGGCAACTTTGGCCCGCATCTTTAGGTTGTCGGGTAAAGTCGTGTGAATCACATATTATTTTGTACGTGATGTTAGTGTAAAATCACATGTGATTTGACCGTTTTCTTATTCTCTTAAATAGGTACCGTTCTCGTTTGAATCCGATCTCTCTCTCTCTCTCTCTCTCTATATCTATACTATATTATAAAGCATTTGCCTAAAACTCTTAAAAACTCTTAAACTCTTAAAACTCTTAAACCCATTCATCCCTAAACAATTTCATCCCTATCCGATTTCATCCCATAACTGAATTCGTGTAACTAACTACAGATAAACACAATCAAATACAGTATAAACATATAATTTTAAATATAAAAAATCTAAAATATAATTAGGATAATCATTGAGTTCTAACAAAATACTTAAGTATTATCTTTATAAAATGTTATATTATTAAACCAAAAATAAATTATTTCATTATTAAACTTAAATTAAAT
>NC_037540.1:8303271-8309494 GCF_001531365.2 Cynara cardunculus var. scolymus
GGTTCTCGTTTGAACCCTTCCCTATATATATATATATATATACACACACACACATATATATATATATACATACTATATATACACACACACACACATATATATATATATATATATATACATATAAAATCCCCAGTGGACTGAGAAGGACTCGAATCGATGACCCCTTGGTAGTAGGACTCCCAAAGCCTTGTTGCCACTTAAGTAACCCTTCAAGATTATGATGAATAATATTTTAAACCATGGAAGTTTAATAATCACCTCATCTATTTGGCTAAAATCAACATATTTTGCCGTGATTCCTATTGAGTATAACGATGATTTTTTCCTTAATTGGTGTAACAAATGTTCAATTCTTTCTATCCCGGACCAATTTTGACCGGTAATTGATAGTTCTTGTAAGTATGAAAATCATACTGTAATTCTTGTCTACGTAGAAAAATATCACATCAAAATTAACAGATGTCACGTAGACTAACAACCCATTTATCAAGTAGAACGAGCACGAATTTGGAAGAATTGAACGTTTGTTACGGTAATTAAGAAAAAAATCTATCGCTACACTAAATGGAAGCTAAATTAAATTTCATTTTGTATCGTATGGCGTTATGAGCTGCTAATTCACTTCCATCCTCGTGCAGGGTTCATGCTTTGCTACGATGGATCGTGGATATATCGTCTTTGTTGCCCGTGGTATATAATTCGTAAGAACACCGATGTTCATTTCATTTCCAAATGGGGTTTTCTGTTTTTGTTTCGGTTTGATAGAGAATTGAAAATGTAGATAAAGTGTATGCTTCCTTACGACCTTGTACTTTCACGTGTGTGGAGTTATAACGATGGTTCTATCGTTATATGTAGATGAACATGTGAACCGAACTTTCTATTTCTTTTATCATTTTAACAATTTTATTTGATGTGTCTTATTTATATAACTAAATAACCTGCTGTTTTTATGGAAACAACCACTCTACTTTTTAAGGATAGATGTTAGGTCTGTTTACATTTCACCCTCCCAAACCCATGAAAGTGGGATATACCGACTTGTTTGGGTTATTTAATCGTAAGAAAAGATCTGAACCATTGAACACTTTCAATTTCATGTTCACCCATAAATTGCGCTATAAAAGAGAATTGATTAATGTTGACACTCAATTAGGATTGATCCAAATGTGGAGATCTCTTCTTACAATAACTTTCATTCTCACTGAAACCCAATTCATTTAACTGGTTTCAACATGTTTTAGAGCATTTGCCATTTATCAACAAAGAACATGCAAGGACTTAGGGGTCACAAATGAGTTGGTTTCACATGTTGATTGGGGCCATCTATTAAGAACATTCTGATGCATATTGATAACAACATTAAAGACATCAAATTTGCAATACCTTTGACCGTTGGTACGACGTGTGCATTACTTGTTCAAAGCATACATACATCACATTATCATCATAAATAACATTAAATTCAATAAATACTAATTTATATAAAACTATTTTCAAGTATTCTTATATATAATTAATTAATAATTAATTTTAAATTAATATTATCTAGCATATAAGTTTTACATAGTATCGTCAATCTGTTCTACCAATTCATATAAAACTATTCAAAGTATCACTCTATGTAAATCAATATAAATCACTTGAGTTTTCGTCTTACTTCATTCATGTTAATGTTTTTTGTAACCGTTTTTCACTTTTCGGCATATATTTGTTTCACATATGAGTTTGTATCATATGTATTCAATTCACAATGTAAAACTTTTTTACGTGTAATTTTTGTTTTCTAAACATGTCAAAAGTGTTTACATTGTGAATCAAGTACATGTGAAACAAATATATGTTAATTAATTTTCTAATCCTAGTCTTAGATGAAAAAAAGCATATGAAATAACACATGATGCACAGTATCTTAAGATTATTACAATTTCATGAGTTCTTAAAGGAGGGTCCCTACACACACACACACACACACACACACACATATATATATATATATATATATATAAAAGTTATGTGATTAATTAAGACATGTTCAAATTATAAAGCTAAGTATCATGAGAAGGTAAATGAAATGTTGTGAATTATTGCGAACAAAGTACATATGAAACAAATATATGTTAATCAATTTTTTAAACTGTAGTTTTAGATGAAAAAAAATCATATGAAATAACACATGACACACAAGTTTTCAAGGTTATCATAATTTCATGAGTTCTCAAAAGAAGATTCTATATATACACACACGGGTAAAGAACAAAGGAGAACCTTGAAAAAAAGAACCGGAGAACCATGAAAAAATGGATGAAAAAATATCAAAATGAATGTCAAATTAAAGATAATAAAATGATCGTTTATTTGGTGTAATTTGTTTCGCTTAAATTTTTGTTGTATTTCACCTATTTTCTATTTAAAAATTTGGGAAAAATATGTTTATTTTTTTTAAAAGATAGTTATAACCAACTTTTTAATCATATATGTTGGATCATCTCAATCTAACGGTTTTGATTGGTTCTTCAATTCTTTATTTTTAAGGGTTCTTCACCGGTAGGAATTGCAACGGGCCGGTTTTTAGGGTCACCGTCCCGGAAACATTAAACCATAACCATCCCTATAACCGTCCCGATCCCCGTCGGGGATCTTCATCGAGTCCCCGCGGTTTCCTCGATCCATGTTGGGGAACCCGTTAAGAATAAAATAACCGTTACCGGTTACCCGTTGATTTTACACGGACCCAAACCCAAATTGTATTGGAGTATTGCAACAGATTTTATTTATAGGAGGAGAATTCACTCACTATACTCTTTCGTTTAACCCTCAGTTGTTGTAATAATTTGTCTTGCAGGTCATCAATCATCAAAGGATAAAGACAAAGAGAAGATGTAATGGAATTATGGAACAAAGTTTTGTTATGACGAATTTTTTTGTTAATCTATCCTATCGGGTTGCTATATGTAAATAGATTTGAATCATTTGTAAATATTGGAACCTGATGTAGCGCTTTCAATAGTTATGCAGTAGGAACTAATTAACTGAATTTTACTCTTTCTCTTAGATCTCTCTCTATATATATAACGTTAACCCGTTAGTACCTCATTTTATTGAGTTAGAAAACTATCGAAAGTATGGCATATATTTATATTCATGATGAATGTTACGTGACACGTTTTTAGAGCTCTCAGTTCTCAATGGAAATGAGTTCCTAATCGAAAGTACGATGGAATTTACAGAAAAAGAGAGATATTTGATTATTAAATGTTTTTAGTAGGTCAAGCTAATTTGTGAATTGTGGTCAAGAAAATAGTGTATACATACAATACATCTCTCCTTTTCATACATCATTTCTCTACTCTTACCCACAAACACACATCTTCATTAACACGCCAATACATATATTGTGTAGATATATATACATATATATATATATAGAGAGAGAGAGAGAGAGAGAGAGAAAAAGATATATATATATATATAGAGAGAGAGAGAGAGGGAGGGAGAGGGAGAGATCGGATGGGAAACTGCTGTCCGAAGCCTGTTAATAATTTTACAAGCACCGGTAAATTCTCAATCCCAGGTGAGACCCATCTTTATGATCACATTCTTTTTAATTCTTCATTGTATTGCTTTTTTCTGCAATTATATGTATATATAATTTCAACAGTCCCCAGAAACCTCAAAAAGAAACCTATGAATACGGAAAAACAACCCATCACGGCGGCAGAAGGTGGTTCTGATCATCATGGTGGCACCGCCACTTCTGAAAAGGCAGTGGTGTCTAGGGGCCAAATAGTAATACCAAAGTTAAAGATGTACACTTTCGCCGAGCTACAGAGCGCCACCAAGAATTTCCGGCCGGCCACCATCTTGGGAGAAGGTGGTTTTGGGCAGGTTTATAAAGGGTGGGTGGATGGTGTGACTTACGCGCCGTCGAAGGCCGGTGTTGGGATTCCCGTCGCCGTAAAGAAATCAGATTCCGACAGCTTTCAAGGCCTTAAAGAATGGCAGGTTTGTCTTCTATCACTTGTTTATTTCTGTCCATTTGGTTAATTTTCTTTAAATTGAATTATTGGCTACGTACGTAAACGTAACAATTGCATGTCACAAGGTGGCATGACGCTTGCATCACTTTTCTTTCTACTTCTACTTTGTGCATCACGGTAGATCATGGGTTGAGTTGATCGGGTTGAGGACATTTGTACAACCCAACTTAATGCTTGCGATTTTGAAAAATCTTAATCCAACCCAATCAAACCCAACCCGTACGAGTTAGTCGGGTTGGTTGGGTTGATACTTTAATATATTAAAATATTTTTCTAACCTTGAATATATTATTTCTCTACTCATAATTTCTTTTTCATCATCAACCATTTGATACAACTTATTCATATTTMTTACGTATATCACATTCAGTTAATTTTCTCAATTTACATATATATGTTCACAGTTACTGAATRAGTTATATAGAGATATGAATAGATTGAAAATATGTGTATATGAAAAACATACATGATAGTGTAATTGTCTAATGTATATACTAATAGAAATTCAACAATTATATTAAATCCAAGAAATAAAAGGATATCCGGTTCATCGGGTTGGGTTGGGTTCAAATAATAGTAACTCAATATCCACTCAATACCTACGGTTTGACAATTTTACAACTCGATTAGACATCGTGTTGCTTTAGGTTGGGTTATTTCGCATTAAATTGTGTTAAATTGGTCGGGTTAGTCGGGTTTTTGAACATCCCTACTAAATAGTAAATACTATCAAATTGTCATATCTTATAACAGAGTTTTTTAAAATAAAAAAAATAGAGATATTGAATAAACTTTTACTTCGATAGATTCTTAAAAAGGTCATTAAAGTCAATTCATGTGTAAATAAATAAAAAATTTACCAAAACTTAAAAGAAAAATAGTTGGTAATTGGTAAGTGATAGTGTCCGTACAAAGGTCATTAAAGTCAATTCATGTGTAAATAAATAAAAAATTTACCAAAACTTAAAAGAAAAATAGTTGGTAATTGGTAAGTGATAGTGTCCGTACAAAGGTCATTAAAGTCAATTCATGTGTAGCAAAAAGTCGAGCTAATTTTCCTTATTTAATTAGGCAACTTGGATGAATATGTTATATTTAAAATCTTCAAAAGTGACATATTTTGAATTTATTTTCTATATATTTTAATACGTGGTTACGTTACTTAAATAGTTTTCTAGACTTCTCGTGTTTCTTACCGATTAAGAGTATATTATGGTTGACTTTTTCTAAAATATTTTTGTATTTATTTACGATATATTAAATAAACATTGCTTATTTTAAGATGTAAATAAAACATCAACAACTATTTTTTAAATATTTAGAAAATATAATTACAATAATGAAAGAAAATGCATTTATATATTAAAATAATTAAAAAAACACTAAAATTGAATATGGGGAAATATAAGACGTCATAACTTTTTTATGATTTTCAACGTATTAATAATATTTTAATTGGTGTAAGGTCAATTGTTGACTTTAAGGTCTTCGTTTAGGGTGGAGAACAAGTATTCATTTTGACACCTTCAAACAATATGAATTAAATATATTTGATTTCTTTAAATGTCAATTGTTGATTCCACGTTGGACATTCGGACTTTTTCAAACGTTATAGTTCAACAACTGATGAAAAATCGTGTGAGAAAAATAGTTAAAATGAGAAATGTAAGAAGAGATCTGAACCCTTGATCATTTTTAATCTAAAACTCATCCATAAATCGTGGTTGACATGGGAATTGATCCGGTGCATCTCATCTACGTGATAATATGTTCAGAGTATTGTTTTTTATAACTTTGGTTTATATATTTTTTATTATATAAATAATCAAGATGTTTAATTAGTATTGATGAAATTGTTGACAGGCTGAAGTGAAGTTCTTGGGGAAATTCAGCCATCCAAATCTTGTAAAGTTGTTGGGATATTGCTGGGAAAATAAGGAGTTTCTTCTTGTTTATGAATACATGCAAAAAGGAAGCTTAGAAAACCATCTCTTTAAAAGTGAGTCTTTATATATATATATATATATATATATATATATATATATATATATATATGGGAGCGATCAAATGCAAACCACTCAATTTGTACAAACCGTGCAAACCGCATTCAACCAATCATAATTTTTCATTTTGTTCATTTTTTTGTAATTATGAGAGGTTGATTAATCATTTTTATTGTGGAG
>NC_037540.1:8309854-8342474 GCF_001531365.2 Cynara cardunculus var. scolymus
TATATATATATATATATATATATATATATATATATATATATATATATATATATATAACTGCTATATATTTTACAATATACAACTGTTTATTATATATGAGGCCTATTGAAAGGAAAACCGACTAGTTTGTAGAAATCGTGAGATCTAATCTTAACCACAAATCAATAGATAAATTAAAAAGTTTATAATTTTGGTAATTCTGAATTAAAATTTTAATACAAGTACATTTTAGGTATTTTAAAACTCTTCTCTCTCCGTCCCCCATCCTTTGGTCTCCGGCCTCTGTCCTCTGGCCACCGTCTTCCAGTGATACCTAAAAATATTGACTATGTGAAACAAAAGACACAATGTGATACCCAAACACATGTATGATGTATTATGATACCACTGTGTTACAATCTCTGATCGACCACACAAAAGACCTCAGTGTGATACTCAAACACATATAAAATACATTGTGATACCACAGTGGTATCACTAGAGGATGGTGGCCGGAGGCCAGAGGATGGGGGATGGAGAGAGAAAAAAGGAGAGAGAAGAGTTTTAAAATACCTAAAATGTCTTTCCATTAAAATTTGAATTCAAAATTATCAAAATTATAAATTTCCTAATTTATTTATTGATTCGTGGTTGAGATTGAACCTCACATTTACCACAAACCAATTAGTTCTCATTTGATTAGACTTCTATTATATATATATATATATATTGTCTCCTATTAGATATACAATAAATATATGATATCATTTATTTACACTCTTGAACATCTAAATGTTGTTGACCAAGATGTGGACATGGTAAGAATAAGGGGCCGTTTACCAAACGCTTACTTGAGTAAGTGAACATCAAGTATCGATATATATCCAACCACCAATTAGTGAATTATGTTATATGTATGTTTTATGATATGTGCATTGCATATTTGTAATTAATTTTTATACAAATATTGTTGCTAGTTATATGAAATGTATAGAAATGATTTATTCTTTTAAAATGGATTTTGCAGAAGGTACGGAAACACTCTCATGGGATACAAGAATCAAAATCGCTATAGGAGCAGCTCACGGACTCGCTTTCTTGCATACAACTGAAAACAAAGTCATTTATAGGGATTTTAAGTCTTCAAATATTTTACTAGATGCGGTAAGTGATCAAGCAACTTAAAATATATTTCACACCCACACCCACACACACACACAAAAAATTACAAACATATACATAAATACACATTTTGTGGATATTATTAAAAAAATAGTGTGTGTATATATATATATATATATATATATATATATAGTTTTATGGTTTAAGTTGTTACGTTACTTACATATTTTTAATTCTAAATTTTTGTGAGATCAGGATTTTAATGCAAAACTCTCGGATTTCGGGTTGGCGAAGTTAGGTCCAATCAATGGAGAGTCTCATGTCTCAACAATGGTAATGGGCACCTACGGTTATGCAGCTCCTGAGTACATGATTACGGGTTAGTCTCTTCTCTCATTTTAAATCACGTATATAAAAATCAACGTATTTCCTAGTGTTTAATTTTCAGTTTTAAGCGTTATTTTGCTAGGGTTTGTTTCTTCCTTTTAGGGTTTAATTTATCTTTACTTTCTTCATTTTTAGGGTTTAATTTATCTTCCATTTCTTCATGCTAGGGCTTTAACTGGGTTTCTATTTTATATTTCGGTTTTCACGACTTAATTCAACTATGAGTCTATTTTCTTTGAATGATTAAATTTATGGTTTATGGGCCGTTTACCCAAATGCTTACCCAGTAAGCGCTTATTGATAGGAGTTAATACTATAATTTCTTTTGATGCGTAAGATTTTAGTATATCAAAACATATCGAATGCAACAAGTTACTGGGTAAGAGTCGCTATCCTCACTTACCAGGTAAGTCTCTCCATCTTTCTCATTGCTCTTACCCGGTAAGATTTTTTGCCCTTCTCATGTTCATCCGATGAGGAAATTTATCCGGTAAGCACTTACCAAGTAAGTGTTTAGTAAACGGTCCCTTACTTTTGTTTAAGTTCAGGGTTTTTTGGTTTTCCATTTTAAGGATCGATACAAGTAGGGTTTTTCTTCGATTTAAAGGTTTAATTAAACACACAGTGTACTTGTTCTTAGGGTTTAGGGTTTCTTTTGCTTTTGTTTTTAGGATTGATTCAACTAGGGTTTCTTCGATTTAAATGTTTAAATACAAGTGTTTTTGGTGCGCAAGTTTTCTCAAGTTTTGTCGTATTAAATAATATTTTAATTATTTGGTTATTAGATTCGTTAAATTCAGAAGTTGCAATTTCTTTGATGTGGATTTTTTAACCTTTAAAACACTATTACCATAAAAATGTGAACGAAATACCTCAATAATAAAGGGTTTTGATGCAACTACAGGTCATTTATACGTCAAAAGCGACGTTTACAGCTTTGGGGTAGTCATGCTAGAGATGATTACAGGATTACGTGTACTTGATCCTAATCGACCTGGGTCGCAACAGAATTTGGTGGATTGGGCTAGACCTTTCTTGGCCGATACAAAAAAATTACGAAGAATCATGGACCCACGAATGGAACAAGTTTACCCTTCAACATGTGCAATTAAAGCAGCAGGACTTATCCGACATTGTCTTGATCCTAACCCCAATAACCGACCTTCAATGGAGGAAGTGGTTGCAAGTTTAGAAGAGATGAATGCAATTAAAATGAAACCGAAGTGGTTAAAGGCTGACACCAAACACTTAATGAGCCCACACCACAAGCAAAGGCTTGGTGACCGTCGTCATGTGAACCATCACCACTCTCCCCTTCATACAAAGCAAGGGGGAGGAGCTCGGGCTGATCGATCACCCATTCAATCCCGTGATAAAACAACTCTTCGTGTTCTTTGAAAACTTAAGTACATGTTTAAAATTGTCAATAAGTTAGCAAAAGATATTGTAATTATGGTCGATGATCATAAAGGTTTTGTCTATGTATATATTGATTATAGAATTAATTTATGAAAAATATGCTATTTATTTATTATTTAAAATTACGTATTCTTTATGTCATGGATTTTTCGTTTATTTAAGAATCAAAATCAAAAAGCATAATCAAACAATGAATAGTAACAAAATGATTCAAATCAAATATAGTTAATTAAATTTATATAAGAAATGAGTTTTATTGCTACTTTTTTCGTAAAAATTAAGTTATAATTTATAAAGACGATTTTTAAATCCGGATTTACTCACTAGATTTGTATATGAATTATGACCAATCCAAGATCAATTAAAAAAAAGTCAGGTATAGTAAAAAGTTGATTAATGAACTCTGAAAATCGTTCGGTATCTAGCAAGATAAAGATGGAATCTACGCCGAGGATAACTTGATATAAAATCAATCTAAAAATATCTGGTTTCAATCTGATCCTATCCAAACGTTAAGTTTGGTCCATTTCATGTAACGTTTAATGAGGTCTAATCCGACTTCGGATACAAATAAGGGGTCATTACTTAAGCAATTACTAAGTGTCACCTACTTTACTGGATAAACATCGTAAGGAATTAAAATCTTACCCAGCGAGACTTAATAGGCATAATTAACAATGGTTGAAATTTTACCCCGTAAATAAGGAAGAAGACCATTACTTGATTAGTGCTTAGGAGGTGAGAGACACTTATCACCAATTAGTTTTGATGTCTGTGGATGTTACCCGGCAAAACAAGTGACATAGAAGATAAACAAATCATACGGAGGTTTGTTTGGACAATTTCCTCAAAATTAAAGAAGCAATTGGAGGGGCCTATTTGGAAAAATTGACTTTCTTCATAAACATTCCTTTTAAAAGCTTATTGAATAAGTCATTTTCTTCGCATCTCCGTTAGATTTCCCAAAATTTCTTCAAAATGGAGAATGAAAAGTCAAAATTTCCAATAAAAATTACATTCTCTCAATAGAATCTGTAAATAGGTGATTTATCAAAAATATGCTACAACATGTGGGGAATTTGACAAAAATAACTCACCAAATTTTCAAAATTACATTTTTGACCCTAAAATTTAAAATTTTAAAAGTTTAACCACTATTTACTCCTTTAGCACCATTTGGTAAAGGACCGTGAAGGTGAGAAAAAATAAATATAAATCTCACGGTGGTAAAGGACCGTGGTCAACATTTTAATCTCCATTTTCTTAATACAATCTCAAATGATTAAACTATATATTTATTAATATTGTACGTCTTAATACAATCTTAAATGATTAAATACTACACTTAAACAAAAATAAATCATGTGAAACAGTTTTCACATCTATATTTATTAATATTTTACTTTTGTCCTATTTGTATATCTCACGTCTCTATCCTAGATTTAAATAGGTTATACAGTCGATGTTTTGTAATCTATACTATCTTATAAACTAGATTTGTCAAAAGTCTTAAAAACAATTTTTAATACACAAAGTATTATACATTTATGCATAAAGTCTTAAAAACAACTCATAATGCATTGAGTACTACTAATTTATGTATTGTCTTAAAAAATATCTTAATTTACAACTAAAATAACATATAATACAAGTTACCCAATGCACATTATTACTTTTTACCAATACGTCTTCTCCCCATCCCCCAAGGTGAGATTCAAACTAATATTCATCATGAGTTATTAAAAGTTCTCTTATTCATTTCTCATTCAATTGCTTTAGAACTCTCGATCTCGATCTCTTGATTATTTGCTCTTGGTGTAAATCGAACACATTTTTGGAGTCGTTTAAATATGTTGGATTTTAAATATATTGGATTTTAAACTGTCATACAATTTTTTTCATCGATAGACTGTAATTGAAACCATAACTCTTATTTATTCAAATTGTATTAATATGTAACGACCAAGTATAACTTATATCATCATTAAATCTTCTCCAATAAAACCAGTGAAACTTCAAAATCATTAAAATTCACGGCTCCCGCGCATTGCACGAGTACACGACTAGTAGTTATTAAAAGGGAAAATGACAAAACTAACCACTTTATACAACCCTCTTACACAAAATAACCAGTTTTTAGGGGTTTTACAAAACTAACCACGGGGGAGATCCGTACTAGTGGGGGGCGATCCGGCCTTTTTCTTAGAATTTTTTTTTTTAAATTTCTATTTTTCCACTTGGGGAGAGCCACGTCATCGGATCGCCCCAGGCTTTAAGTATTTTTTTATAATTTTTTTGTAATACCAATTTCACTATAAATACCAACCTCCTATTTCATAAATTTTCACACCTTCCCTTTCATTTCTCTTCTCATATATTCTACTCTCACAACCTTTAACCCATTAAACCCAATAAACCATCACAAAACATGAAATCACGTCAAAATGATGATGTTTGTATGTATCTTCGAAGTGGCGGTAACATTTATATATATATATATATATATGCATTACGTAAAAAAAACGATATAAACGGTACAAAAATTGAAACTTCGTATTTAATATGTATATATGCGTACGAGTTTTAACACGTACACATATTTACGAAAACGTACGTATTCTTAATGTATATATGCGTACGGGTTAACGTTTTAACCCATACGCATATTTACGTATCTTCACGTATGTTTTACGTACGTATTTTATACATATATATGTGTACGGGTTAAAACTCGTACGCATATTTACGTATCTTCACGTATGTATGTACGTATGTATATACGTATATATATACCTACTTACATTTACGTAAAAAAAAGGATATAAATTGCGGTAACGTATATATATAATAGAGATGCATAATGTAAAAGAAAACGATATAAATTGCGGTAACGTATATATATATATAGAGATGCATAACGTAAAAAAAAGCGATATAAATTGCGGTAACGTATATATATATATATATAGAGAGAGAGAGATGCATAACGTAAAAAAAAGGATATAAATTGCGGTAACATATATATATATATATATATATATGCATTACGTAAAAAAAGCGATATAAACGGTACAAAAATTGAAAATTCGTATTTTAACGTATATATGCGTACGGTTTTTAACACGTACGCATATTTACGTATATTCACGTACGTTTGCCGTACGTATTTTTAACGTATATATGCGTGCGGGCTTTAACCGCCACTTCGAAGATACACACAAATATCATCACTTTGACGTGATTTCATGTTTTATGATGGTTGATTGTGTTTAATGGGTTAAAGTTTTTTTTTTTTTTGGGAGGGTGTCCGGGCCAAAGCCCGACTAATCCCCGGCAATTTTGGAGGCTAAACATGGCCCCACTTAAATGTCGCCAACACTTCCCCTCCCAGGGCTCGAACTCGGGTTCATGACTATACCATGCCCAAGCCCTTACCACTAGGCTGGAAGGTCTTTGACTAATGGGTTAAAGGTTGTGAGAGTAGAATATATGAGAAGAGAAATGAAAGGGAATGTGTGAAAAATTATGAAATAGGAGGTTGATATTTATAGTGAAATTGGTATTACAAAAAAAAGAAAAAAAAACCTGGATCGCCTCCGGGGCCGATCCGATGACGTGGCTCGCCCCAAGTGGAAAAAAATAAATTTTAAAATTTTTTTCTAAGAAAAAGGCCGGATCGCCCCCATGGGAGATCCGTGTGGTTAGTTTTGTAAAACCCCTAAAAATTGATCATTTTGTGTAAGAGGATTGTATAAAGTAGTTATTTTCATCATTTTCTCTTATTAAAATCGATGAATTTTGATCGAAAAATGTTATATAATAATTATTTGTTGTTAAATTTTGATTGGAAAAAGAAGAAATCGTCGCCTGAGAGATTCGAACTCTCGCGGGGAAACCCCATGTACTTAGCAGGCACACGCCTTAACCACTCGGCCAAAGCGACTTCATGCTTTCACATTTTCACTTTATTTATATAAACTGTGTATATATATAAAGAATTTATTTGTAACATTCATTTATTTTCCAAACGTTTTGCCGTAAACTAATCATTGTATGTAATAAAAACACATAAAAATACCTAGAGCACTCCCGATTGGGTGATTATAAACATTTTTTCAGTCATTAATGTATTAAAAAAAACTATATACACAATTATTAAAATAGTTAATTATAAACCATAAGAGTGGTGTCTGATTGGTTTGAGCTAGGCTTCAAAGATCAAAAATACTAGGAGGTCTCATGTTCAAATCCAAGGAGGAATAAAAATCTCCTTGTGGTCACGGAGGTTCAAATACAGTGACTCCGGGCTATCTGCAAATCAGGTGGTCGTCTTGAGATTAGTCGGCTCGCATAGCGAGTTGAATATCCAGGTTAATAAAAAAAATAGTTAATTATATCAAACTTCAATGTTTATGTTTCATATTTCTAAGTACAATCATTAATTTGTAACAAAATTATACAACTCTTTTAACAGATTTTTTAAAGATTCACTACATACACTTGTTATAATATCTATTAAAATCAAAAGCACGCACAATTTCGTCGGTTTTATTATAATAATTAAGACATAAACCATACTATATTCAATTTTAAAAAGGTCACATTTTTACGAAATTCTAAAAATTGTAACTGTTTTTTCCTTGATAAGATGTCAATATAAATTTACATATTTATATCCATCAACAATAATTACATGATATTTGTGAAGTGATTTTTGGTTCACAAGTTTTCTCAATTTTTGTCGTATTAAATAATATTTTAGTTATTTAGTTATTAGATTTGTGAATACAGAAGTTGCAATTTCTTAGATCTGGATTTTTTTAACCTTTAAAACAATATTACCATAAAAATGTGAACGAAATACATCAATAATAAAGGGTTTTGATGCAACTACAGGTTATTTTTTTTAGGTATATAAATTAGCTTCGAGAAGGATGCACTTTTTCTCTGCTCTTAAATTTTTACTTATTATATTGGATATTGTTGTTTATTATGTACTGAAATTACAGGAGGAAGACAATACTAAGCATAAGAATTCGTCCCTGTCATCATCGTCGGATCAACGATTCGTACGCAAAGAAGACCATGGTGAGAGGAGGATTCATCCTCATCAACGTCACTGGATAAGCAATGTCAACATTTTTCACTTACTATAATATAACTGGCAACATATGATTTTGATGATGCATTTGTCATTGGAAAAGGGTGGGTATGGGGATATCTACAAAAGGCATGATTGACTTTGAGGCAAGTATTGATGTTGCCATCAAGAGGTTAAAGGAGAGACGATACTTGTTGATGAATACATGGCCAATGGAAGTCTTACAGATCATTTGCACAGAAGAAGAGCTAACGGAAGTAATTCTTCTCTACTGATATGGATTCAAAGGCTCCGTATCTGTATAAGTGTTGCTCGTGGTTTCGACTACCTTCATATAGGTACCTGTGTCCAAAGTAGAGTCATACACCCTGATGTAAAGGGCTCAAATATCTTGATGGACAAGAATTTGGCAGCTAAGATTTATGACTTCGGGGTGTCTAGAATTGGGCCAGCATATCAGTCTGGCACTACTACTGTTTATACAGGTCAGTTCACAGGTACATTTACGTAGTATTAAACTTGGTTGATACACGATATTGGAATTTGCTTATGATGGTACCAATTTATTTAGTTATTTATTGTATTTTTATGTATTAAACATTAAACATTATAACTTTAACTATTTTGTTTGAATATTTAAATGTTTTCAGGTTTTATTCGTTGCAATTAAACTCCTTAAAAATCATATGTGTTACCACTAAACTCAAAATTTGAAGAAAAATAACAATTTTCATAAATGTAATTTGACAATGCTACAAAACTAACAACAACATGTAACAATTGAAAAAAGTTAATACATGATTGACTGGTACACGATAATTTCTTGGAAAATTAATTAAAATAGTCATTTTAAACCGTTAGTTTCACCTCTTGATCATTTCTCTTCAAGAACTACATAAATGTCACTATCTCCGCAATCTTTAAGTCTGCAAATAGTGATAAACAAAATCATATCTTACCCACCTCCGCAATTTTTAGGTCTGTAACTTGTAGACGTGGACGAAAAATGCAAGAAAAATTGCAGACATGGGTGAAAAATATAAAAAAAACATTCACGTGGGTGAAAAATGAACTTCTTTAAACGCTTCGATAAGTCTGCAAATTGCATGGAAATTGTGATATTTATGTAACTAGAAGGGTATTCGCACAATGCAGCGAGATACATCTTGATTTTAATATTTCATTTTATTATTTATCTCAATCGATGTTATAATATGGTCTTATGTGATTTTGAAAAACCGATAATGTTTTTATTTTTCAATAAAAATATAAATTTGAAGATATCATAAAAATTTGACTAAAATATATCGATATTAGTATCAAATTAACTATTTAAAATTTCTCATTTTTTGTGTAAATTTTCAGTTCAATTTTCTTTATTGTAATTTAATATTGGTTGAATAACGAAGTAATTTATATTTGGTTTAATAATACAATTTTATTATAAAGATAATAATTAATTATTTTGTTAGAATTTGATAATTATCTTAATTATATTTTAGATTTTTTATATTTTAAAATAAGATAGACTGCAGTTAGTTACACGAATTCAAACATGGAGTTTTAATAAGTTGTATTTATGCATAATTTATTTGTAATCTTAAATTTTAAGTAATATGCATAAATATACAATATTTCATGCATAAAAATAGATTTTAAGAGTTTTTATCAAATACTTTATAATATTGTATAAATTTATTGCTACCTGAGAATTAGAAAGGTTGTGATATATGTGTCGGTCTTGTCAAAATAAATATTTTGATTAGTTTCCCCTAAAATGCAAAACAACCAAAAAAATAATGTAAAATGACGCAACGATAAATTCCCATTTCCGTTCAAGTTTACCGCAGCGGAACACCATTGAAATCAGCAAAAATTTCAAGCAGAAATGCGTTCTAAAGAGTATAGTATGATCGATTCGTACGTGAGCAGCAACTCGACAACGCAAAGCTCCCGTACTGCCTATCAGCCCTCTAGGTTCGTCAAAATCGTACATCCTTCCACGGGCCATACCCGTGAATCCATATTTGCTTATGTGTATATTGATTTTACCAGTTTATCTGTCTACGAATGCTTGTAACTGGAAGCCCTAGGTCGATTATCTTAAAGAGATTGCAATTGTGTTCCTAATCCTGTACAAAGTAAAGACCCTAATTGCTTTCAGATTCGAAGGATTGTTTGTACTTGTCGATCCTAACACAAGAGGCTAAGACCTGGATCCATGGTAGTAGTACCAGGAGATGATTGACAAATATTGTGTTGATGAGGGGTGTGTTGGCGAAGTAGTTATATCGAAGAAAAGTGGAAGACCTAAGAGCCGTTACGTTACTGTTCAGGTGGGTCAAATTGCAATTTTGTGAAACATTATTCCCGTTGCAGACCTTGAATATAGTGTGCTCGTAAAAAGCTTTGCATGAAAGTTCCGTCTGTTTTCCTCTTTATTAATTTTAATGGTTGTCTGTCGGCACCATGGGTTTATTTGCAATGCTAAATGGCAAGCAAAGCTGTCTACTTCAATAGTGAGTCAGCTCTTGCCTCCTTGACTGAGTACGTTCTTTGAAAGTTTCATCTCTTTTCTCTTCATTGATTTTATTTCGTTATTTTTGTGGTCAAGATGATTCAGGACATCCTATGCAGTATGCACCAACATCATCTGCATCTTTAGATTTAAGGATCTTTTCTTGCATTACAGACTGCAATCCATAACTCCAAGAAGGATGTACTTTTCCACCAGTCTTATATTTTTTCTTACTGTATTGGATATCATTGTCTATTATTTACAGAAACAACAGGAAGAAGACAATGCTGAGCAGAAGAACTCATCCCCGTCATCATCGTCAGATCAACAATTCGTACACAAAGAAGACCATGTGGAAGGGACGGATTCATCCTCATCATCGTCACTGGAAAAACAGTGTCGCCGTTTTTCACTTGCCGAAATCAAACTGGCCACCCATGATTTTGACGATGCATTTGTCATTGGAAAGGGCGGGTTTGGGAAGGTATACAAAGGCACAATTGACTTTGGGGGAGGTATCGATGTTGCCATCAAGAGGTTAAACATTGATTCCAATCAAGGGGCAACTGAGTTCTGGGCAGAGATTGAGATGCTTTCGAAGTTACGCCATAGTCACATTGTCTCTCTGGTAGGATATCATGAAGAGTCTAGTAAACGAGAGATGATCCTTGTTTATGAATACTTACCCAATGGAAGTCTTGAGGATCATTTGCACAAAAGAAGAGCTAACGGCGGTAATTTTTCTCCACTGACATGGATTCAGAGGCTACGTATTTGCATAGATGCTGCTCGTGGTTTGGACTACCTCCATACGGGCACGGGTGTAAGATGTAGAGTCATACACCGTGATGTCAAAAGCTCAAACATCTTGCTGGATGAGAACTTGGCAGGTAAGATTGCAGACTTTGGGTTGTCTAGAACTGGTCCAGCATATCAGTCGTGCACCACTAATGTTTATACCAATCAAATCAGAGGCACTTTTGGGTACATGGATGCACAATACTTTGCAACTCACAGACTGACACGAAAATCTGATGTGTATGCATTTGGTGTTGTCTTATTTGAAGTGTTGTATGGGAGGCCTGCTGTGGATTTTACATTGGAAGAGAAGCAGCACAGTCTAGCTGCATGGGCCAAACGTTGCGTGGAAGAAGGCACCATATATCAATTTGTAGATCCCTGTTTGAGGGGGGAAATCTCAACTCGTTGTCTGAAGGAATTTACACAAATTGCATATAAATGCCTCCTCTGGTCTCCAAAGGATCGACCCACAATGACGGTGGTAGTGGCTCAGATAGAATTTGTATTGGCGTTGGCATTACAAAAACACGATGGAGTGACGGTCATTGAAAAGGTGAGGTCGCTGTTCTCGAAACTTCCAGGTAAACTTGAGTTCTTAGAAAACTATTTGTGTGTGGAGATATAATTGTCACAAGCAGTATTCATTTTCAGGACTTAGTATATAATTTACTGATATAGTTTCATTTCTAAATTTAATTTAATTCTAGGGTTAACTTCATTTTAACTAATTATTGATATAGTTTCATTTCTAAATTCAAGTTTGAAGAGTCATTTTTCAGAGTTATTTCAAGAGTACAAGTCTAATGTAGCATCGTACTTTTGATGATCATTCATATATATAAGATAAGTTCCTGACATGATTTAATTTTTTCAAATTACCCCGTGTAATACATGGGATAGAACCTAGCGTATAATAAACAACATGAAAATAAATTAAACAAGTAAGGACATTATAAGCATGGTGGCTTCTGTTAATGTTCACTCCACTTTTATCTTTATTGCTCTTTTTATCTCAATTATGTACTTCCATTTGGTTTCAGCAGTGCATACTAAGAATTACAGAAATAGAAAAAATTGGAGCAATGCCAACAAAAATAAACTGCTCATACTAGACAAAGCAGTTTCCACAATGGCCAAAGGAAGAAGTGAAGGTATAAATAACGGTGTTGGTTTAGTAGATCCCACTAAGGCAGCATCAGAAGTGAGCAGTAAGAACATAAACAAAGGTGTCACAACGGAAGAACCCACTATGACGTTGATAGGGGGGAGCAGTGTGTACGTAAAAGCAGCTGCTGTACCCACAGAAGCCGAATGTCATCGTGCTGCTATGATGCTGAAGGCACAGCCATTGAGTAGTCAGATAGGGACACAGAACTTAAAAATATTCACATTTGACGAGTTACAGAGAGCAACCCGGAATTTCCGACCATCAGCAATGCTTGGATTTTCTGATGGTGAGTCGGTCTATAGAGGGTGGGTGGACAGGGCACTGTATGCCCCATCAGTATGTGGCGTCAGGATAGCCGTCGCTATCCGGATCTTAAACACTGATAAAGTTCGAAGTATCGAAGAGTGGCAGGTCTGTTTATCTATCTTTAATACCATCAAATTTTGTTTATCTTTTCCTGAATATTTTGGAGCAATTGGTAGATTTCTTAAATAATTGTTACGACTTGACACAAAATGAGTTACTGACCATGTTCGATGGTACAAAATTTCAATAACTCGACCTTTTTTGTATAATCATGCATGGCACAATGCATGATGTGACATCCCGTTTCCTTGGGTATCGTTCTTTACCCTTGTACAAGTGAATGAAAGAAAACTTCATTTCTTAAACTTTTATTCCATTATGATAGAGTTAATACAACAGCGGAAGATGCTGAAAATTTATAACTTATAATATTCTAACATCTTAGAATAGCAATACTTCAGCTTGTTCCTACTTCTTCATTCCTGAGATGCATACATGAATAAGTAAGCTTTAAGCTTAGTGAGTAGTTATGGTTTCATGATAAAACATTCTTTCCAACTAATTAAAATAATTCTTATAAACTTTCATGGATAAAAACATTTCTTTGAGATCTCACAGTTGCATGTTAAGTAAACCAACTTCTCATAGGTTCTTTAACCTTGGGTTCACACAAGGGCTGCCCAATAAGGTTCGTTTGCAAGACGTACCTTCTTTTCATATCCCGTACGTTGGATATTTAAATGGTTGTACTTTACATGTATACAAACTTTCATTCCTTGTGTACATACATGTATTATAACATGCAAACACTTTCATGCCTTGGTGTAAAACACATACTTGTATCAAAACATGTCATCAAGCATCTTTTGTATAAGATTTTCACGATAAAGCAAACATGCCAAAATATCTTGTAATGCATAAAATACTTATATGTAGCATGTATGTACCTCATAAATCTCATAAGTACTCACCTTATTTTGGACTTCCTAACTCACTTCTTAGTCTTTATTAAGCTTTAAGGTAGTATTACAATCTTGGGATGGAAAAGAATGAGCCCTTTAAGCTTCTTATGTGCTTATTGGTAAGTAGCTTTGTAAGCTACTTGTATGCTTGCTTACTTATTCATTAATTTTTTTTTTAATAATGTTATTTACTTTGTTTTAGTTCTTATATTAAGGGCCTTTAGAAACAACTTAACTTTATAAGAAATCATGATAAAGATATGTATATATCTATATATGTGGCTGAAAATTAGGGCTGTTACACATGACCTATAAGACAACTATGTAATTGTATTTGTTGGCATCCACCATGACGAAAAAGCAAGTGGAATCCAGGGGATTGATCAAGAAAGATCTCTTGTTCTTATTATAAGATCGTAATTGGGTCGGCAAAAATCGCAACAATTTCCATTTTAGGACATTCTAAAAAATTGTAATATTTTCTTTTTTCTTATGAAGTTTTCAAGCTAAACTTGTCTGTTTGTGCAGTATAATCATCAGAAATATTGGCAACAGTGATTTTGGTTCACAAAATTCGCTCCATTCTGTCGTTATTGAAGTGATGGTCAAAGATTTATGCTAAACCATGTGCTTAGTCTAACATTGTAATTATTTGGGATTGATTACACATTCTTAATCAAGAATATGTATGCTGCAGCTTTCCTTTCCCACTTAAAACTTTGTGCTAAAAGTAGGAAAAATGGCTCTAAACTCTTTTAGTTTAGGCCTACATACATGTACACATAACATTTAGCCATAATTAGTACCTATACCCCTGTGGTTTCTAACATCATATTTTGTGCATATACCAAATTTCCCGAAATTCTCCTTGTTCTTATACCAAAATTCAAGAATCTCGCGATGGGACAGGAAATTCCCTATATCTTCTTGAGGTCCGACCTTCTTTAACCTATCAATATGTATGTTCATGCATGGCTGAACACTTTGCACTGTATGTGTGTGGTGAGCTATGATCGTGGGACAGAGAGAGAGAGAGAGAGATTGAGGCATGGAGATATGTCTCTCGTATACAAGCACATGCGTGGTGTGAGAGAGACTACATATCATTTACAATATGCTACATAAAAGGCTAGCATTTTTTAGTTGATCTTATTAGGTTCTTACATAACCCAAACATCTCCAGTTAATCCCTTAGGTTGTCTCTGAGTTTTTGTACATTGTCCTTGAATTTTTTTGTAGATTTTATAGCGGATTATTTTTTTGGATGACGAGAGAATTGCTAAGGAAACTTAGGTTTGTTGCATCTTGGAATTAGAGTGCCCTAAGCGTATGCTTATATAATTTGATTTCCTTAGCCTATTTACTCATGACATTGGAAAGGCCTTAGACAGGACCACAGTAGTTGTTGGATTCGAGAATGCGAAGTCTCATCAAGTCTTTAGGCGTTCTATAAATCCAGTCTAACTTTGGACTTCAAATGCTTTTAGATTTTGTGAGAAGCTCTGATAATTAAACTTCCAGGGACTATATTGTCTCAGTGCTATTGCAATGAAGTCTAGGAGTGGAGTTCAGTTTTCCAGAGACTTATCCATAATGTCAAGATATATTCATTTACAACCACATGTGGGGACAAATATAACTTTAAGGATAGTGACCAACACCATGCTAGAAGCCGGTAACTTTTTTTATTGTTAGAGAAATACTCATACCACGATGCCACTACTTGTTTATTATATTTCTCTGGATACTGTGCCATCACTTCAGTTCTTTCCAAGAAATCTCTAACATACAATGGGTCATATTTTGTACCATACTGAACACGGGGTTTGGTCCAAATAAGTATATTTGAAAATGTATGAACACCTTGAGGTCTGTTACTTTAGTCCATTCAATTCTATTTCATTGCTCATTTTCTTTTTGTGGGTCTTGTTTCCATGATGTGAAGATGAACGTAATTCAGAAAGTGTACTTCTGTGGCTTAAAACAAATGGGTTGATAGATTTACGGCTACTACCTCTTGATCATTTTGACCATTCACTTCAATAGGATCTATTTGAGAAAATACTGGTTACAGTGGTTTTAGCATGTCATGACATGATGCAGCAAATGAAGAAACCAAATAGATCTGCTGGAAATGATCGCATAATTTTCTCTTTCACAGGCACTCTCAAATGACGTTTTTAGAGAGAGACATTTCTGTTTTTTTTAAACCAATTGATTTGTCAGATGGGGATCCTTGATATTTATCAGAATGACCTCTCCCTCTTTTTTCTTATGGCAGAAGTTAGTACAAAAGGGACTATAAATGCTATTTTGCTTCAGAAGAAGAGACAAATTTTGTGATAATATTTGTTATGATTAATTTATTAAACGATTTATTGTGTGTTTGCATGTGCCAGGCAGAAGTGAACCGGGGAAAGTTTAGCCATCCCCGCCTTGTTAAGCTCTTGGGATATTGTTCAGAAGATGGAAGGCTTCTCCTTGTACACGAATACATACCTAAGAGAAACTTAGTAGAGCTTCTTAACTGTAAGTACTTCTGTGCCCAAAAATTGACTTGGACCCTTTGGCGGTAAAGGAAGATATTATGGATTTCATTATTAACTAGTATGTGTGATGCTCAGATATAGTTTTTTAACCACAAACGCAATCAATTAATGATGTGTGTTATTTAACACAAAGCATAACAATAATGTATGAGGGTATTGCCATTTCCTCCACCTAACCTTTATTGTGTTGATCTTTGATCCTTTTGTTCAATAAGTTCGCTATGCAGGCTAAATATGAATATTTACGATGAAAATACCAGTATCACCCACTTGCATCCATTAAAGTTTTGCTCCATGATTTTTGAGCAATGGAGCCCTGGTTGGGTTTGGCAAAGTCCCAATGCAGCCAAACAAGTACCTGTGGAGTACCTCTTCACATCCTCAGGATCTCTCTCTCTCTCTCGTGGTGGATATATGATGTGAACGACCCCTTTGAATGTTGCTACTTTGGGAAAAATCTCACCAGTTTTTCCTTATAAGAGTCTCGCTTTTCTTCTTTACTTTTTGGCATGACCACATGGGTTCAAGAGAGAACACTAAAAAAAGGAGAACAAAAGAACCCATCTGAACCATCCATCTATTTTAATCCAACGGTTGTGAATAATAGGGGCGGTTACATTTTGCCAAAACTAACTTTCAACTGTGAGAATAATTGTGTTTTCTGCTCTGTGAATGGAGTATTAATTCCAGATTCAAGTTGCATGTCCTGTGCTCTGTGAATGGAGTATTAAGTATTCATCATGACATAACTTTCAATTATGTGAATAATTGTGTTTTTTTGCTTTATTTGGAATTTTGCAGACCATCCACTTCAGTGGGCCACGGCTTTGAAAATTGCCATTGGAGCAGCCCAAGGTCTTGCTTTCTTGCACACTGCTGAGAACACCCCCATATATAGGACCTTCGATGCTTCAAATATTTTGTTAAATGAGGTATATAGAACCCTAATTATCATGTACTTTTTCCTGTAGTAGAGTTCTGTTAAACAAATAATCAGTGATAGAAGAGATAAAAACTTGTCAAACACTATAATCATAGTGGTGCTTGCGCCTTACAATCAAGTTAACCTTTTGAAGCTTAATGATTTTGTTCTTTTGGGATTTTGGTGATAGGATTTTGAGGCAGAGCTCTATTTTGGACTGGCAACATTAGGCTCGCCACGTGGAATAATGACGATGTTAAATAGTGACATGCTTATCAGTCATCACACCACTCCTGAGTATATGGCTACAGGTCAGTATCCTTACTAGTAGTCACCAGGGTTATAATATTTCTGATGTTATACCAAGTTGGGTTTCTTGCATAGAAAATTGCAGGACAACATAACCCCTGCTTTTAGGATTATATCATCTCCTTTCTATCAGTTGTCCAATTTTAACATCGAATGTTAAAACTACCTCCATTTTAAAGCGTGATATTGATATATTTATTTTAAAGAATAACCGAATAAGTAACAAACGCAAAAGATACAATTAAGTACTACAAATACAAACCTACAAAAGCAAAAGATATGATTAAAGCTTGATATGAATATATTTATCCATTGAAGCCGTTCCTGGCTCTCAGGGGTTCGTATCGGGTTGGTCATTGTCGCTTGATGAAGTATGCTCATTTTTTGTGCCTGAAACACCGTTTTACTGCAGCCACAGTAGCTTGCCGTCTTTGTGCAAGAAGTAGTATGCCTCCATGGGTTTCCCTTATCCATTTTTTCTTGAGATAGACAAGATCTTTATGAATGTTTTGGAAGGAAATGTTCAGGCTCCACTGACACCTCATTAAAGCGAAGTACCACCTACCAGCCTCAAACTGGTGGCGGTTGTGAAAATACCAAGACCCGAATAGCTAAAATAAGCTCAATGGTTGGTTCCTGATAAAACACAAATAACCCAAGAACAAATGAACTATGGTTCTATATCGAGATTCTAAGCGGAATAACGATTGACAATGTAATGTAAACATAAGGAAGAGAGACAGATTTTTGCATGGAAATCCGGAAAGGACACCCAGAACTGATTCACTGTCACTCTGATGATGATACACTTGAGAGATTACAGCTTTATAATGGAGAAAGTCAAAAGGAGTACTTGAGTTCTTGAGAGAAACTTGGAGACCAAGTTTTAGAGAGAGAAAGGTGCAAAAAGGGGTCTTTAACTTGGTTCTATATTGATTGTTGAAGTCTTGGTATGTTGTTAATCCTGTCATTTCCAACAAAGATTTGGATCTATTTATCCGAACGCGCTATACAATTACAGGTCATTGGTGTTTCAAGAGTGACGTCTACGCCTTTGGAGTGATGATGCTGCATATGATAGCAGGTTCAAGTTTTTTTATGGACAATCGATGGCCCTCACTGCAGAGTTTCATGGAGTGTGCTGAACCCATCTTATCCGATCCTACAAAACTAGAAAGAATAATGGATCCATGGTCCGAAAGAGGTAATCCTCCAAAAGGAGCAAGTGAAGCAGCTGAACTCATCCTAAATTGTCTCAAAATCGACCCAGAAAATCGCCCTTCTATGACACAAGTTGTGGCTAGCTTAGAAGGGATTAATTCAATGGATATGTAACCAAAGCAGCCCAACAACACAACAATCCCCTAAGCAAGGTGGCCTTTGCACTCGGTTCGTGATCTAATCTCCATGCTAACCATCCATGCCTGATCCTCGGTAAGCTTCGTGAAACCAAGACATTCATAGAGTCGAAATATTATTTCAGAAAGTGTGTTTTGCACGATTTTGAATCGATACAAGTTTGATTCCATTGATTCATTATAACAATTTGTAGCCATATGTTGATCATAAAAAATAACACGTATATTGCAAGTGTAACACCCTCTAATAAATCTATCAAAAGTTCCATATATCATACAAAGCTCCTAAATAGTACTTTGCTGTAACTAAAAATTAACAGCATCATTAACTGTTTCTGACTTCGTACAACTTAATAATGCATACAATACAACCCAACAAGCCATACAGTACAACCCAAATATGCATACGCTACATCACAGCGCATACTGTACAAACCCGACACTGCATCCATGCCGTAGGCAGAAAATCGCTTCAGAAACCGCCACTCGACTCATATAACCATCACTTTTTACTAGATCGTGTGTTCGAGTAACTAAAGGAGTCTTTTTTTCAAGATGCAAAATAAAACCTGCATATCGAGACTTCAAAAGCCCAAGACCTTTGGTGCACCGTGGTTGCATTTCTACACAGGTTTGGGATACTGGACCCGTCGGAAGTTAACAACCCTGGTGCACTGGAGTGACCCTTTACAAGGGTGCATTGCTACCTAAACTACTACCAACACGAAGTTGCGGCTCGCGAAGAGCGAGCCGAATGGTCCCGCTCTTAAACGACCGATACACATCGATACACTCCTCTAGGTCAGCATCACAAGTTAGTAGAACCCATTCGGAATCATCGTCGAGATATTTTAGATGTAATCCACTGATATCGTTCAACCTAAACCTCTTCCCGATTTCTTGCAGCAAGTCGTTGTACCCCCAATCTTTCTGCAACCGAAAACGTACCTTTTCTTCGCCAAAAGTCACTTTTACCCTCCGAAGATGCCCATCGGGCATCAACCGCGGCTTCGGGGGTAGATTTTGACATTTTGGAGGCTCGTGGATCGATTTATGGCTATGGGATCTTGGGAAGAGCTTTGGTTCCTGATCTTGATCACTCGATGCAGAAAACGTATGAATATCTGCGTCACTTTTGGTTCGTTTCAGAGCTCCTTCAACGGTATCTTCGTCGACCTGTTGGACCTGGTGGGTCCCGCCGGAGAAAGATTGGCTGGAACTTGAACCCTGACTGCACGAAGTGGCAGTGGCGCCATCGGCAGCCTTCGAGTCGAAAGTTTCTATCTTTGAAGCCGAAAACGGGATCGGGTTCGTTTTTGATGGGCCTGGAGATGCGAGTTTCGGGAAGTTCGAATAGAACGACTCTATCTGAAACGAACCAGACCCACCATGGACTGAGTCCATTACAAGTTGGATCTTCCTTAACGAGTGACCGACTTTCTTGATCTTCCGAGATGGCCATCGTTGTATCCCATGTTGCCTGCATATCCGTTTCAGAGTCGTCGGACAAACTGCAATTACAACAACTCGCGGTGAAGATTCGTAAGACAACTTAACCGCGGCTATGTATGGTAAACCAGTTGACAAGCTAGTTAGCAGAAAAGCTAGCTTATAAACTAGTCATATGTAAAAACTAAAAGCTAGCTAATAAGCGGCTTATTGTTAACCAAATGGGACTTTTTAATAAGCTGAAAAAATAAGCCAGCTTATGGTTGTCGGCCCGACTCCTGAGTGTCATAATTTTCCTTTTTCGAATCGTCATACAAAAATGCAAAAAACACGGTATTTTGCAAGAACGAGTAACTTCAGACAAAAATACACGAACTTACCACCGATATTCTTCGCAGCATCTTTCAGGCTGCCGGCAAAATGTTGCCTCAGCATTTCTAGAGTGATCGTTTTCTCCATCTTCGCACCAGCTCGTCGTTTCTCCATCCCCAAACCCAATCCCGAAACCGCTCCACCAAAAGCCGTTTCTTGAGTTTTCTGCACCGGTTCCGTATCAGAAACCATGAGTAACCCTTCTTCTTCCTGCAACTCCATCTCCGTAACGATCCTCAAGCTCCCACAAACCTTTTTTATGATCATCAACAAAGAATCAACCACACCCATTTGATCTTTATGATTCTTGCAGTCAACAGGCAAGAAGAACTCCAACACAAAGTCAATCGAAGCAGCATACGTGGTTCGGAGTCGTATAGCCACCTCAGCGTGCAAATCAAATATTCGAGCATGATGAGCGAGCGGGTATTCGGTTTTCGTGTACAATGTTACATCCGGAGAATAACACGGCTCGTTGGTCGTGAAAGCTTTGCCTACAACACCTTGACCTTTAAACAAGTGATGCTGAGAACAAGCTTCTTGGAAATCTTTGAAACGAGGATCGGACAGATAAGAAGCAGAATCAACGGTGGAGATACAATGGATCAAGTTATCACTGGAATAGCGGCAACCGCCTTTGCCGCCTTGTTGGATGCACGGAATCCACGTCTGAGCTAGCGGCAGATTATGCATCATGCAGGCGGATTTCAACGTCTCAAGAATCTCCGGTATAGCGGGATGATAGAAGCTCTTGCTTACCTGATGATCACAATCAGAAATAAGTAATTGAATCAAGAAATCTAACACTAATTTCTTGGAAACCATGTTTCATGATTCTTTGTCGAATTTAGGTTCCAATTACCTTAACTGTCTGTGTGTTTGAATCTTCGGAACTCCTGAGTTCAACGGCCTGTTAGAATCATGAACAAACTTCTTTCAGAAAAAAATATAACATACTCAAAAGTGTCCTGTAAAAAAGCTAACAGAACACTTTATTTCAAAAGTATCCTAAAAAAAGCTTGTTAGAACGTCCAAAAATGTCTTATTTGTAACACTTTTACAATTGATGCATAACTGACTAAATATCGTGAGAAGGTAAGAAAGAAGGTTAAAGAGAAGATTCATATGTGAATAATTAAAAAAATGGGGAAAATCTATTTAAATATGCATATGTGAACCAACGTTACAGATTATTCATATGAGTTCACTTATGCATCTTCAAATGGATCTTCCTATTATTCACATATGAATCTTCTATTAATCTACCCTTTTACCTTATCATGATATTTGAACTGACCCAAACAATCTGTTAGGACATTTAGACATATTTAACTTCCTATAAAGCTGATTTTGGTGTCATGTTTGGCATTTCGGCCAAAATATCGGGCAAAATTTCAGAACCCGGAAAACGAAAAACTAGAACTCTAAGAGAATCAGGAAAAGCATAAACCTTGAAAGAACTAGAAAAAGCATACCTCAAGAGCCTTGCAAACACTTTGAATCTCTAGATTGTAATTGCTCTTTTGAGTAGTCATCACAACCTCAACAACACCAATACAAATCTTAATATCTTGATCGAAAACAGGAACCGCAACGCTCCCACGAACATCTTGTTCTTGAGCATGAGAAACTCTCGGATACTCTTCGATCTTGAAGAACCGAACATCAGGAGTCCACTCGGGAACTTTCCCCATAAACACCCTTCCTGGCAATCCAACGCTCTCCTTGGCATCCCCTTCCGCCGGAAAATGATAACCTTCCGATATACTTCTATAATTAGAAAGCCGAGGGCAGTTCAATTCAAGCGAGAAAAGTCGTTGGCTCGTACTCAAGACCTTCTTCCCGTCTCTAGTTTCTGGTAACCATACTTGAATCAATACGTTCTTGTCCACCGTATAATGTTTTATGTTATCAATCGCGTAAATCAGTTTCTCCATCACCGATAACGAAGGGCTGGAGCTTGCCCTTGGTCCGATCCACCACCGCTTGCTTAACTCGGAAAGATTTTCAGATTGGTCGGCCGGCGAACCGATGAGATTTGTGAGATGGGATTTCGACGGATTTCCTTCAGGAGCCAACAAGATGTCTTTTGAAACCGGTTCTCCAATGGTGGATTCCAAATTCGGCCATTGGAATGAAGGGTCAAGAAGAGGGGTGGAATTCGATGGATTATTGTTGTTCAAGGGATCAGATCCATCGGTAGCTTGTAACCAACATCCATCTAACAAGAGTTCATCCATGTAATCGAAATCCATAAGTGAATCCGATGGATTTTCGAACGTAAACACATTATCATTCATCACTAATCTTTAATCTAAACTCCCACAAACTTTTACCTAAAAGAATTATCCTTCAAAGCCAATATCTGTCAAAAAGGGAGGAGAAACATTCTTTAGATTCTTCAACAGATTATACGATTGAAATTTGCTACTTTGACTTCATAATTGGTCAAACATGTGAAATAATCATCAACAGATGCATAAAGATTGATGAATGAAGAAACCCCAGTTCATAATACCTGATAAAGATCCAAATTAGAAGTGAAGTAACATGAAAAACACTAAAAAAAAAAAATCAATTTTGACTTCTCTGATTGGTCAAACAAGTTCAATGATCATCAGCAGAGGCAAAAACATCATCAATGAAGAAAACCCAGTCAGAAATCAGAATATTCTGTACGATTTGACTTACATAAATGGTCAAACATGTACCATAACCATCTACAGATGTGCAATCAATGATGAAATCCCAGTTAAAAGAATCAAAAACTGCTATCTTGACTCATCTAATTGGTCAAACATGAAAGAAACCCCAACAAAATTCCAAATTGTATGGATTAGAACCTAGAAATTCTCACAGACGATGTTCATGAAAAGGGGGCCGTACATTTTAATCCGGGCAAGAATTAGTTTTCATTAAATACCCCAAAACTAGCAACTAATTTAAAAATAGAAGTCATAAAATCCTGTGGGTGAACAAACATAAGATCAAACAAATGTATCTGGTCGGAGAAAACCTGTTTTCTTGCTAGGAAATGGAGAGACAGACTTAGAAATCATCTTTCTACTACCTTGTAATCATCTCTGTTGCTTCTTTAAATCCAATGTTCTTGAAACCCTTTGTTGTTTCCAAGTCTGCTTGCTGCTTTGTTGTTTGTTCAAGATTCTCCTTACAACCTCAGAAACCCCACCTAGGGAATCCCACAGCTGATGAAGATCCTTGGTAAAGAAGGGAAAAAGATTCAATTTTTAAGATGAACTGTGATGATTCAGGAAGAATACAAGTAAAGATGGGTGATGTAAGATCAATAAATAATGGACTTTTGTTCAATTCTTTAGTGTGGGTTTGTTTGTGATGTAGGCGCAATTGCCAATTTCTCATTTTCTTCACTTAACTTTCAACAAGTTCATGATTTGGCCACCAAAGTTTCGTTTATTACCATTTTTCTGGAATAATGGTTTGGGTCACTTGTTGAGACTTTTGATCCCTTGAAATTGAATACACTTGATCAATTATTGGATCAAAGTGGCCCTCTTTTACTTTGTTTGACTAAGAATATGTTTGACAGACTCGTCGATGGTTGATAAGTTATAGATGTTAGCTTCTAAATAAATTATGTTTTGTAAAACTAGCTGATGAGAATGTAAAATGATTAAAAAATATCTTAAAAATTAATCGATTATAATATTCTAAAATATAATTGAAACAAATCTCCAATAATATAATATATTAACCAATACAAACAAGATGTTAAAAAAATTAAAAACTATAATATATTGATTATAATATGAAAATAATTAATATGATTAGTGGTTTTCATAAATAATTAATAAATAATATTAATGTATGATGTATAATTAAAATTAACTAATATTTACTAAAATTAGTACTATTTAATTTTAATAATGTTTATTTAATAATAATAATAATAATAATAATAATAATAATAATAATAATAATTAATATTAATGAGAATTATAATTGAAAAAAAAATGACAGTAAACTACCAAACCGCTACTCCAGGTAGTGTTTCAATAAGGTAGCTTATGTCCATCCAAATATGTACATAGAAAATAAGCTAGTCTGACCTATAAGTTAGTTTATTTTTGCCAAACAATGCCTAAGGTATGTTATAACCTTGGATTTTCTTAATAGATGTTAGATAGACCCAATCTCGACTACTAATTCCAGCCTATTTAGTGCTACTTAATTTGACATTTCCTTATCTTTAGTGTTATGACTAGATTTTGACAAAAACGACATTCTAAATTTGATTTATCTCGGTAACTAGCATAAGGGTATTTCAATATTTGCTTACAAGAAAGTGAGGCCTTGCAGAGTAGATAGACCAAAATCATACGTCATCCATGTGATCAGTTTGCATTTTTGGAAGGTATTATGCTTATAAGTCGTGTGCATAGACTACAATCCCTCAAATGGCAGGTATTTTGTGTTGGGAATGCAATATGCATACGTTTAGTTGCGTCTGTTGCGGAAAGAGATATAAATGAGCATCCTTAAATATCATTTTTTTAATCAAGTTTATAATCCATAAACAACTTTACACAGTCCTATATATATATAAAATCCTTTCGAGAATAATACTCAATTTTAATACATAATTGTAACCAAATACTGTTTGTTTTATCCATATCTGATCAGACGGTTTTAGAACACGTTTACAGAAAAGATATGCAATCATGTATAAGACATCATTTGTTCTCTTCTCAACCGATGTAGAATCTTACAATAACGTCTAAATTTAAAGAGAACAAAACAAAAGTGGAAAATTTAGAAATTATTAAAACTTTAGTGGCAAAATGTGAATTTGCAAAGATGCCAAATCGCAATCGGCTACTTTCTCTCCCTACCTGTTAAAAAGAATCTTTTATTAATTTTTCAGATTTTTAAATTAAATTTAAAAATATAACAGATGCTGGGTATGTGGAAACATTATCCTAGAGCGTGTACCACACTCGCTTTAAACTTGCTGAGTTCTTGGTCCGTAAACGACACGTAAATATAAGCGCGTGGGATTTTTGTCGTGAAAGAATCAATGATTTCGTCAGCACTGTTATGTGATGGAATCCACTAGTTAATCTGTGGATTAACTTTCTAAATGTACAGCAAATCATCATTAACAAAACTACAATAGACCCCCCTAACCTTTTACAAATTCTAAATTACCCCCTTTACTTTTCATTATTGACAATATCTAATTTTTAATATGATTTGAGAAAAGAATTAATGAGTATCTAAACCTTCTGTAATAAAGAATTATTGTACTTGTTAAGATTTAAATTAACAGTAAAACATATACAAACAAATATTTGGAATTATTTAAATAACACTCATTCTTACATATTTAATTTTTAGAAAAAAATACATGAAATAACAACCTACTTTTACAAATTTTCTTATTATAACATTGTACTTTCAGTTTTTTTAATTACAACAATATACTTTCAAAATATTTTTTATTATGGTATTATACTTTCAAAAATTTACCCGTTATAGAATTGGGTAACTTTTTAAATTAAATTTACCCATTATATCAGGGTTTTTTTGCCACCTCATCATCCACATAGACTGTCCACGTGTTCGATAATACTGACATGACATCATTGTACTTTCAAAATTACTTTATTATAACATCATCATTTTCTATTACAACATTGTACTTTTAATTTTAATATTTTTATCATTTAAAACTATGTAAATTTAACTAAACATGTTTACAAAAGATCATTATTTTACGAATAAAAATATTCATAAAAAATCATTCGTTCATCGAGTTCATCGTAAATTTTATGGCTTACTTTATAATGCCAAAAACTAAACAAGTGAAACATCTTTTCAAACAAAAAAAACCCATCCTATTTCAAGATATTTATTTGTCTTTTATTATCATTATCGAAACAAACGTTAATGATTTGGGTTCAATGGATAATAATAAGTTATCAAATGTTTTGTCAAACCTTTTTCGAGTTAAATGTTGCAATTTCATAGCACATATACAATGTTATTTGTGAATAAAATTTTGTTAACAAATGATTAACAGGCCGAAGCGTAATTGTTGAACTTAAATCATTTGATGTAATAAAACCAACTATAGGGTAGATTATGGGAAGACATAATCTAGGGGGACTAAAACTGTACAACTTTAATAGAGTTATAATATTACAATTATCATATAAACCGTGTATGTATCTATATCACATTTGATCTTCATTCGCCCCCAATATTTGTTTTCTAGGATATGTCACCTACTAATTCATGAGAATTATATGAATAATTGTATATTTATTTTATTGGTGGGGAATTTACTAAATGTTTATCTGGTAAGTACTTATCAAGTTATATTGCTTTGGTTGATAAAATATGGAAATGAACAAGAATCTTATTCAGTAAAAATGATGACAAGGACTGAGAGTTTTACACGGTAATTAAGGGTAACGAATCTTACTTGGTTAGTTCTTATTCGGTAAATTGTTGTATACAATATCATTTTTGTCAGTTAAGACATAATAATGTTGAATTTTACTATTGAGCGCTTATTGGATAACTATTTGGGTAAACAACCACTTAGTCGAAAGAAAGAATTAGTAATTAAGTATATGATTAATTATATTGTTGTTAATTATTTATTCTATACTTTTATAAGATTTTGATGCTAAAAATATTTCGAATACAACTATCACCATTAAAAAAAGTATATATAATATTTATTTTATACACTAAAAAGAAGATAATAAGGATAATGCAACCAGTTACGAGTAAAATCCAGATTGTTTTTCAAGTTTTGGTTAAATTTAAATTAGTTTTTTTTAATCTACACTGGATAAGTATGAAGCAAAGAAGTCTAAACTGCTTCTACGAATGCAACATTAACATTTTGCAAAACGCATGGAGGTCCTATAATCTAATTTGGATTATCTGTTCAGACATTTTTTAACTGATCTTTATCTTAATGTTATGTATTGATCATTATCTGACTCGAGTTTTTTAAGAAAAATTAACTAATCCGACCCTAAAAAACTAGACCAAACCCGTAGTTGATCCTATCTGTCTTGGTCATTTTCAATCATAGGTGGTTTTGTGCATTTTTAACTAGCTTTCTAGCCTTGATTTTAGAGCATCTCTAACATATTCTGTAACCAAAATGCATAACTAAAGTTCAAAATCTCTAAAAAAAATTGCATTTACCCCTGACAGATTTTCTATTATAAAAACTACATAACTAATAATATTATTATAGCATTTCATATATTTAAATATCAAAACCGTATTTTATAATATAATATAATAAAATAATATTATGAACAAAAATAAATGCTTAGCCGCAAGGAATAATGCTTTTATGGGCTTATAGAATTTAGGTCAAACTAGAAAGTAGGCTTTTGAAAATTAAACATCATAGATAACATAACAACCTCACCATGAATTATATTTAAGTTTAAATATCACAATTTCCAAATAAAAATTAGCTAAATCGTTATTTTAATAAAAATAATAGGTATAATCTATACTATCTTATAAAACCAGATTTATCAAAAGTCTTAAAAAATAAGTAATATAGATATATGCATAAATTCTTAAAAACAACTCATAATGCATTAAATCTTCTCTAATAAAACCAATGAAACTTCAAAATCGTTAAATCTTCTCTAATAAAACCAATGAAACTTCAAAATCGTTAAAATTCACGGCTCCCGCCGCATTGCACGGGTATACAACTAGTTAGTTAATGATTTATATTATGGACGTATAATCATTTACAACCACAATAAATAGAATAAACTTACAAATTAAAATTTAATGTTGTTTCATATAAACACTGTATTTTTATACGTAATATTTCAAATAAAAACCAGTTTGTAAGTTTATACAAATTACTGGGATTGTAATAACAAGGACCTTTTATGTTATTCATCTTCATTTCTCTCTGTTGTCTTCTCTTTCAAACGTTAAAAACCTTAAATAAACAGAATTTATTACATTTTGTAGAACAAAACAGAAACGAAATTAAAAAATGGTTAAAACACATAAAATATTATTTATGGGATTATGGGAAAAAGACAAAAGTGGTGAGGATGGTGGACCTCACGTGAGATATCTATATAAACAGTAAAAAAGGTTACGCAAGTTTGAGGTCACGTGAGAACATGTGATGTGGATGGTAAAATAGGAATTTCCTTTTTTTCGATTGACGTATGTTTATTTATTATTACTTTATAAATTACTTTTTTTTTTAATTTTAAATGTTTATAGGCGTGTTTAAAATTTCAAATAATTAATAATGAACATAAAAATGTTTTTTGCAATATATACTAAGTATTAACCGTGACAATTACGATCGGTTGATAGTAACATATGAAATATGTTAATTTGGTTGACACATGGTAGTTTTGTATTATCGTACCGCCTTATTTAATTATTTAATAGTTTTTATGCTTGAAGTTTAGACATAATAATACCAAGCTGATACTAACTATAGTTGGTTGGTACACAACATAGAATTTTGAAACATTTCACAAAGATTTATTTAATTTATTTTGTTAACAAAGCAATTTAAATTATTATGTAAATAAATAAGCGGGTGTTTACCAAACGCTTACCCGAGTAAACGTTTATCCAGGTAAGTGTTAATGAGCAAAATTCAACACTATCACTTACTTATCTGGTAAAATTTTAGTCTATTAAAACGGTATCAGTATATAATAATTTACCCTATAAGCGCCAATTGTAGTGAGAGCCATCGCCTCATTTATCGGGTAAGACTCTCGATCTTTATCATCGTTTTTACCAGGTAAGATTTTTGGTTTTCTTGAAATATTCATCTAATAAAATAATAAAACTTGATAAATGTATCCTAAGTTTTATAACTTTTTACTTACATTTTTTTATGAATTATTATAATTGTAAAAAAATATTAAAATAAACGACTTTTGACAGTTCTCAACGGTTTGTTTACAAGAAAGAAAAGGTATTATTATAATAAAAATTGTTTATGATAATTTTTTTATATTTTAATAATTAAACCGTAATAAAACGCAAAACTAGAAAAGGTGGTAGTCTATTTCTTTTGAAGTATAGCCTTTAAGATATAGTAAAAGGCAACTTTAGTCCTTATAGTATGTTATTTCTCTATAATGGTCCCTTGAACTTAAGTTTATAACATTTATGCTACTTAAGTCTAGGACTTTTCAATTTTCTTAATTATTAAACATAACATTGTTGTAGCAAGTCGAAATCACTTGCATATACATGTATGCACCCACATATGATACATACATTCAGATGCATAAATATATTGTGATAACTATTGAAAACTTGTACTTTAAAGTATTGTTTCACATTCTATTCATTTAATACTGGAATTTAAGATATTGATCAACATATATTTGTTTCATAATGTGAAATTTTTTACATTTTTTATCAACACAAACAGTTTCTTATAAGAACAATAATTAAAAATTGATGTTCATAATTAAGTTCTAAGACATAGAAAGTGAGATTTATGGATTATGTAGATCTCAAAAATAAGAATTAAAATTGCAAATATAAAATAACATGAAAGAGCCAAATGCCCTTTCAATCATATAAAAAAAATGGCATTTCCAAACAACTAAGTATCTGTATTGATTTTAGAATCTTTTAGTGGAAATGAATATTCACACGTAAACGTTTATCGTCTTTTTCAACTATTGATTTGGTCAACTTTATCATTACAACCACCACGAAGCATGAAACACGAGGCATACGTGTAGTTGGAGAACTGAAGCGATATACGTCTCTAAGAACACCTTTATATATGTGTGTATAGATCTGTTGAACTCATTTACCGTAATCTACTAGATATTAAACAGTTTTTATATCAAGTTTTTTTCCCTCCAAAATGTAAGTGATATTCGATTAAAAAGAACATAAACAGTTAATTTTCAATTTTTCCTACACATATCCCAGTGATATAAGTAGTAAATTCGTTTGTTGACATGACATGTTGCTGTCGACTAATACTTTTCCTTTACCTTTATTATTAAATTCGGTCTTGTCATAACTATTGAATTGCGACTCTTCCCGTTATCGAAGAAAGAGCTACGAACCCGTTTTTCTAAAGATGAAGATCCCCAACGGCCTTAAGATTCAAGGGTGACTTCCTTTGTCATTTGTTTTTACCAGATAAGATTATCAATTTTTACCGTGTTTATCTGGTAAGCGTTTGGTAAACGACACTTTTATATAATAATATTTTGATATAAAAGAGAATATTCTTTTAAAACTAATTAAGGCCTTAAATGTATATTACCATTTATAAGTTTGATCCAAAAAAAATAGAGATAGTGGAGTTGGGTGGGTTTACTACTACATGTCCATGAAAAGTGTGCACCAACATGAGCAAGATGGGACATTGGAGATTGTCCATCACTTCATATTTAATGTCATCTATAATTCTTTATCATTAAATATAATATCAATATTATTGGTTTTTATTTTAAATAAAAAATGTAATATTTATGTTCACGATTGAGGTCCGAGCAAGCTTCGACATTGTCATCACCCGATCAAGAATCAATCATATCATTAAAATCGTGATTGTGACTGAAGTCGTTAATACAATGTAATGTTTATGTTCTGTTAGTTAATTTATCTGTTTTACTTTTAAATTTCAAAAATCATATGATTGTGCCTCTTTCAAACAACCATCAACTATCATTTATTTCATAAATATTAATTTTTTTATTAACCTGGATATCCAACCCGCTATGCGAGCCGACTAATCTCAAGGTGACCACCTGCTTTGCAGATAGCCCAGAGTCACCGCATTTGAACCTCCGTGGCCACAAGGAAATTTTTATTTCTCATTGGATTTGAACCTGAGACCTCCTGGTACTTTTGATTTTTGGAGTCAAGCTCAAACCAATCATGCACCACCCTTATGGTTTAAAATTTTATTTTTTTCAACTATTGTTGTGTTCTTCCATGTTACAGTTAGTTAAGAATTGTAAAAATAGAAAATGAAAAAACATAATTGTAAACAAAAAAACAAACAAATCATGAGTCGTATATTGTCGAAGAGATCCTTAAAAGGCGTAAAAGATTAGCTATACAGCACAACACTACTGTGATGGTAACAAATATTAAGGTGGATGCGTGGTAAGATCAAGAGAGAGTTGGGTTGATACTGGTCGATGAGAAGCCGAGTTACATATAATTCATGTGCATGAGTCATGAAAGTGACCAAAATAGTCATTCTCCCCGACCAAGTTCACCTTTTAGTCACTTTTGAACCAAATTCTCATTTTAATCAGAGTTTAAGCAAATGCCTTATGCATTTTGGTAGAATCTATTTTCAGATTAAAGAAATTCTTTACCAAAATATGGATCCTTACAGAAAATCAGGTAAAGTTTTTTTTTTTTTAAATCTGAAAATCGAATTTATGTAAATAAGGCATTTTATGTAAAGTCTAAATAAAATAGTATTTCGATTTAAAAAAATGACTAAAAAATGAATTTTGATTAAAAATATTATGAGATAGTGTTTTAAAACATGTATATATATATATATTTTAATATGTATGCTTAAAAATATGATTTAAATAATAATTTATGTAACATGTAAAGTAAGTTATAAGAATATTTAATAAACAATGTCACAGATTAGAAAAATAAAATATATTAACAAAACAACGTGAAATACAGAAATATGCCCAAAACATATAATATTAATGTATATAAATTTATGACAATTAATAAATAACTAAAAATGGTGGGATAGATATACACTGATGACGTAGCACCAATCATCTTTACTAATTGTATCACTTGATATACGGTTGGTGGAATCTTCTTCTCCACTTATGAAACTTTATATATATATATATATATATATATATA
>NC_037540.1:8346189-8351823 GCF_001531365.2 Cynara cardunculus var. scolymus
TTTTTATATTTAAAATGAGATGTTTATCCTGTATTTGATTGTGTTTATCTGCAGTTAGTTACACGAATTCAGATATGGGATGAAATCGGATAGAGATTAACGGGTTTACGAGTTTTTAAGAGTTTTAAGAGTTTTTAAGAGTTTTAGCCAAATGCTTTATAATATAGTATAGATATATATATATATATATATATATATATATCTGGGTATCACAGTGAATATTGTTTGTAGGTATCACAATGTGTATTTTGTGTTCACATAAAGTTTATCGGAATAAGGTTCGCTAAATAGAGGAAAGAGAAGAGATGAGAGATGATATTTATAAAATCCCTAAAATGTTTTTAATTAATATTTTAAGTTAAAATTAATAAAATTATTAATTGCCTAATTTAACCTTTGATTTGTGGTTGAGATTGGATCTCACAGACTCATAATTACTATAAACAAAACATTTCTCATTTGATATATATATATATATATATATAGAGAGAGAGAGAGAGAGAGAGAGAGAGAGAAAGAGAGAGCGACTTGAAATCATGTGAGACCAGCCTATTTTCGTAAGAATAATAAGACCACTTTTTAACATTTGAACTTCACAGCAAAAAACTGTGAATGTTCGACTTTTTTTTTACCTTCATAACGTTTTGCTGTGAAGTTTCAAGTGTAAAAAAGTGGTCTAACGGGTCTCACAAATACAGGATGGTCTTACATGAACCCAATCTTATATATATATATGTATATGTATATGTATATGTATATGTATATGTATATGTATATGTATATGTATATGTATATGTATATGTATATGTGTGTGTGTGTCTGTGTCTGTGTGGAGGTTCAAACGAGAACACCTTCATTTTACAAGAATGCAAGAACATCCCTATCACATGTGTAATACACGTGATGGTACCTGGTGGTGTGCGGACGACGTGTTCTGCGACTTAGGTCGCGCCAAAAGTCGTATGCGTCTATGATTTCGCATCAGATGTGATGGTCTTGATGGATTATAGTATCATATCAAAAACACCCTTATTACATGCGATAATTCATGTGAGGGGGCTTAGTGGTATAAGGACGACTTGGCCCGTAACCAAGATCGCGTCAAAAGTCGTCTGCATCTCTGATTTAGTATCACATATGTATCATATATGATGAAATAATAATATCAGTATATCACATACGATTGTCTATAGTAAAATAGTGTTCTCGTGTTCTCGTAAAATGAATGTGTTCTCGTTTAAACCCTTCCCTGTATATATAGGGGCTGGTTCAAATGTTAACCAAAATTATTGTGTTAACTTTGTTAACCAAGTTAACCAATCTTGGCCATTGATTCTTACAACAAAGGGTTGTGATTAATCATGATAAAAAATTAAAATTTTAAATTCACAATTTTAAAGAACATATGTGAACAAAGGGGAAAGGGGTATTTAGATAATATTTTTTTTATGTAACTCCCATATCATTAATTGGGAGTTACAAAATAAAATAATCTCATTATTTTTATTAATTTATTTTTGTTAATGTAAAAACCATATGAACACACACACACACACACACACACACACACATATATATATATATATATATATGTCTCGCCGTTTATCATTACGATAGGTGTCAAGTGGAAGTGCAGTGATGGCAAAGAGGCGAAGAAATAGATTCATCATCCCACTCGAATCGATTCAAGAAGGAGAAAGGGGGCTCGACGGGAAGAGGATTGTACCGTGAGAGAAGCAAGGAGGTCAATTGGGCCTTGTAATAATTCTTAGCAGAAAAAAAACATGTTATATATATATATATATATATATATATATATATATATGAACCATTGTGTCATACGAACAAAAATTGACATATATATGAACTTGGACTGTATAACATTTATGAACACAATATAAATATAATAAAAATAGTTGCTACACGAAAGTAAATAAATAAAAAAAATAGGTATGAACACAATATGAACAGTTTGTGAACAGTAGTTCCTTCATTATGAACGCACTCAAGAGCAAGCCAATGTTGAGATATGCAACTAGTGTACATACGAACACAATATGAACAGTTTGTGAACAATAGTTCATTCATTATGAACACATTCAGGAGCAAGCCAATGTTATATGTAAGCTAGTGTACATATGAGCACTTGTGAACAATTCTTTAACAATTACATATGAATTCGAATTCCGATTGTAGTCGTAGACGATTTTAACTTTTTCATTCTCATTGTTGTCGATCTGTTTTCCAATAGGTTTATCCATATTAGTAGGACGATATCGAAATCTTTACAATCGGAAATTGTTTAACAATTACAAAATCAATATCATTATGGATAGAATAAATCGAAATTATAAAACATGAACACGTATAAAAAAAATATAAATATTACATAATCATCAATTATTGAGATTTTTAGATTTGTAACTCCCAATTAATATTTGCGAGTTACATAAATAACAAATTACTTAATTACCCTTGTCATTAATATATGAGTTATATGTGAACCTAAAGAAAAAATGGAATATGATTGGTTGAGCTAGGTTAACAAATTTAACACAAAAATCTTGGTTAGTATTTGAACCAAGCTCTACATATATATATATATATATATATATATATATACATATATATATATATATATAGACTTGGAATCATGTGAGACCAAGGGTTTTTTGGGAGACCAAGGGTTTTTTGTGAGACCCGTAAGACCAATTCTCAACCCTTGTATTAGATCTACAATCTTAACACTCATAATCATAAAATTGCCACGAGACTTCTCAATAATCACAAAACTGTCACCGTACAACTTTAAACCATTAGATCATTAGCTTATAAAGTTGATCAATGAATATAAATTGGTCTTACGGGTCTCACGAAAAACCTATGGTCTCATGTGAACCCAACTATAATGGTCTAAAGTTGCACGGTGACAATTTTGTGATTATTGAAAAGTCTCGTCGCAATTTTATGATTATAAATATTCAAATTGTAGATCTAATACAAGGGTTGAAAATTGGTCTTACGGGTCTCATGAAAAACCTTTGGTCTCACATGATCTCAAGTCTATATATATATATATATATATATATATATATATATATATATATATATAGGTGGAGGTTCAAACGAGAACCCTGTGATTTACGAGAACGCAAGAACAAGCCAATAACCTCAAACTTTTTTAATTAATAAATTAACTTTTATTATATATAATAATTTAATAAGGACAATAATGTAATTAAGTAATTTTATAATTTTTATTTTATTTTAATTAACCATAATTATCCTTTCACGTTCCACGTTTTACTCTTGGTAGTTTTCTTCTTCTCCTTCGTTCATGCTTCTTCTCCTTCATTCATGCTTCTTCTCCTTCTTGTTCATGATAATCTCCAGATATCGATGGCTTATCATCTTTTATTCATATCACAACCCTATCACATGATTATCACACTCATATCACATGATTATCATACTCATATTACATGATTACACCAAAATTTTAACTTATCAACCAAAACGATAACCCAAGTGATGTATAACAGTGATTATCACACCCCTATCACATGATTATCACACCCAAATCACATGATGACACCAAAATTTAACTTATCAACCAAAACGTTAACCCAAATGATGCATAACAGTGATTATCATACCCCTATCACATGATTATCACACCCAAATCACATGATGACACCAAATTTTTAACTTATTAACCAAAATGTTAACCCATGTGATGTATAACGGTGATTATCACACCTCTATCACATAAGTATCACACCCCTATCACATGATTACATCAAAATTTTAACTTATCAACCAAAACGATAACCCAAGTAATGTATAATGGTGATTATCACGCCCCTATCATATGATTATCACACCCATATCACATGATTATCACACCTATTATAATCCTAACCTATCGAAACCATTCGAAATCCTTGTGATAATGTCTAACATAACCAACTGAAACCATGATGAAATCGATTGACATTGATATCACATGAGTATCACAACTAATCGATTAAAAACTTATTCAAAACGAGTAATTTTGAAATATACCTTGAATTTGTCCGCTTGTTGCATGCAATGGCTTCTCGATTAGAGTTCTTGGTTGATTATGGTTGTGTGTTCTTGGTTGATCACCGTCGATCAATATTTGTTTCCGTCGGTTGTTTTTGCGATTTGAAGTTATGAGTCTCCTTGAATTCGTAACCGTTTACTAGATAATGATAAGGCTAATGATAATAATGATCGTGTTTAAAAGATTTGATGATATCATTTCCATTATTACCCTTTTAATTTTAATTTTTTTTGAATCTTTTTCAATTTCAATTTCAATTTTAAAAATCTTTTAATTTTATTTTTTATCACAATATGTGGTTATTGGGTTGTTCTCACGTTCTTATAAATCAAAGAGGTTCTCGTTTGAACCATTCCCTATATATATATATATATAGGGGCACGTTCAAATGAAAACCGTGTATTTCTAAGAAACCGTGTAAACCAATTTCGACCAATAGGAAAATTCATTTTTTTTTCTAATTAAATTTAATCAATAAGGGTATTTCGGTCATTTACAATATTTTCTACTAAATATGGAAGTTATTAATAAATCTTAATTAAGGAAACTTAATAAAAGAAATTGTATAAATGATAACATTTAAATATTTAATTATATTAAAATATTAAAAATTTGGATTTCATATATTGTCATGAGTTATAATCAGGAAATGTGTCTTGATGAAAGAATTGAATTAAGAATGAAATCATCAAAACGTAGATGAACAAAAAAATCCACAAAATGAAACAGGTTTCATGAACGTGAAACTGGTTCATGTTGCAAAGAAATTAGGTGAACCGAAACATTTTTATGGTGAACCCGTTGCATTGATGGTGTAGTTAATCTTTTTTTTATGAGAAGTAAAATGAAACCGGTGCATTGTGAAAAAAATTATGAAAAGGAAAATGAAACAGGTTTCATGAACGTGAAACTGGTTCATGTTGCAAATAAATTAGGTGAACCAAAACATTTTTATGGTGAAACCGTTGCATTGCTGGTGTAGTTGATCCATTTTGTTGATGAAAAGGAAAATGAAACCGGTGCATTTTGAAAATAAATTATGAAAAGAAAAATGAAACAGGTTTCATTTTTCTTTTCATAATTTATTTTCAAAACGCACCATGAACGTGAAACCGGGTCTTGTTGCAAATAAATTATGTGAACCGAAACATTTTCATGGTGAACCCRTTGCATTGATGGTGTAGTTGAGCCATTTTGTATTTCGCTCGTCATGAACGAAGTGCATGATGAAACAGGGAAATGATTTTAATCTGCTACATAATCTTGAAGATTGTAACCTGCTCCAGAATCTTCAAGATTGTAAGAATTAAAGGAATGATTCCATCAAATTGGTGGTGAAATAAGAAAATTACTGTACATGAAATAGTTTTCATGAAAGTGAAACTGGTTCATGGCAATATTGAGCCTGATAAGTGAAATGGTTGCATAAGTGAAACAATTTCATGTTGTATTATAAACTTTTATAAAGTCAGTAATCGATGAAAATTTTTCGTTATCTAAGTGTAACGGATCCATCTACCAGTATAATGAAAATTACGAAATATGAT
>NC_037540.1:8352820-8371900 GCF_001531365.2 Cynara cardunculus var. scolymus
ATATATATATATATATATATATATATATATATATATATATATATATATATATATAAAGTTTGATAAGTGGAGAAGAAGATTCCACCAACCATCTCAAATCCATTAAGCGGTTTTATCACCTTTTTTGTACGAATTTTTTAGTTTTTCAGTAGAAGAATGAAACCCACTGATCTGAAAATAAAAATAAAAACAAAAAAACAAATTACATTTTAAAATGGTAATTTTTTTTAGTATACATAAAGTATTTTCTAACATTCCCAATCCAAAAATGAACTCTAACTTAAAAGTTAAAATAATGATGAAAGTTATCGGTAAATTACAACTTTAAATTTATAATAATGCATAAGTTTATTTCTCTTTCCATAAAAGACATGTATTACGGTATTCTTAATAGTTTATATTAAAAAACCAATAATTAATTTTAAAAGAACAAATTGTATGACAAATAAACGTACTTAGTTGAGAACGTATATTAAAAAGACACATTTAACGATCAATACTTTAGAAATTGTTTATTTTAATACATGATGTTAATATAATATAAGTAAAACTATGGATCTTTAAATAGATATTTTTATGTGTGCTAAACTTACCACCAACCAACTACCAACCCCACAAATCCTCTTCCTTGTTAAAGAAAACTTCTCTTCCACATACCCAAATTGTCAGTTGGGTGGTCAACATTTTATGGCATGTCCAACTTCATACATAAAAAATGGAATTTGGGTTTCCCTACTTGCTACAAGAATCTAAATTTGCTTGCTAAGATTTCAAGAAATACCAAAAGTGAATGCAACTAGTGACAAGGACATAACCAATGAGATTCAAGAATTACGAAAGATTTATTTAAGGGATAACAACTCTCTTTGAATCATGTCGGTTCGTTAAGTGCTATCACTTCATAGTCGTGCACGTAAACTGAAAAGTGATTTCCAAGAACCAAAACCACACTCCATTCAGGGCCGGTCAATTGGCAGAATTTGAATCTAATTATGAATTTTTAGTCTTTTAGGACATGATATTATGACTTGGGTTGTATCTGTTTTAACGTATAGTTGAAGTTTCCCACCAAGAACACCATGTTATATGATTGCAAATACCAAGTGCATGTGGCTTACAAACCATACAATAAGTCATTTTTGTTGTTATACATCACGAAATTGTGTCAAATGTGTAAGAGTGAGCATGTAAGCAAACATGGTCTATCTATACAGATTAGTTTAAATCGATTAAAGAATCTTCGTCTACTGTTAAAAAAAAATCTAACTCCACCCATGTCATAATAAACGAGACCCATAACAACATAATGAAAACATTACAAGTGAAACCAACGGGGGATAAAATTCCAACATGACCATCAAAGCAAGTTGAAACCCCATCATTATTCATAAGAAATGGAAATCGACTTTGACACAGAAAAGAAAAAGAATCTGGTGACATTAACTTCAGTTTATATGGACGAAGCATTCATCATAAGTTATTTGATATTACAACCATCAAAGGACTCCAAATGTTTGACACCACATTCCATAACAGAATCGACTCGAGACAACTTGTCTAAAACTACTTCGTATATCACGGGCCCAATGACTTTGTAACAAACATGCTCGTTCTCATGTTTAGTAACTTGGCTTCACATTCAGGCGAGAAGCTATCTTTTGCCCGAGAGACTTGTCAGCCTGCAATAACATCACATCTTCTGTAAATTATTTGGATTGGATACAACATTAATAAAAAAAACTAGGTTTTTCACTACTCTCTACTCCTAGGGATGAGAGGTATGGTTTCCATGCCTTGTACCATCCCAAACCACACATATGGGAATTGTCCCCGACCCGTCGGGGAACCCGGTCCACCTGCCCCAGTTGGGGACGGAGATTCCCCGTTAAACCGGGTCTGGGGACGGGGATAGGGATCCCCGTTTGGCTCAAATATGAGACGGGGATGGGTATCTCAACCGCCTCGCCTCGTACCCATATATATGTTAATTAATAAATTATATTATTTATTATTTATTCTATTAAATCGGTAAATGATAATTTCTATTTAAATATATTTTGGATATTACTCGATATGTTTTTGGTACATGCAACGTTAATTTTTTTAGATTAAATTTAATTTCTTTTGGTTTTCGATTTATTAATTATTATATTATGATGTATATTTTTATATTAAATTAAATTCCTTTTGATTTTAGGTTTATTGGATAAATTTGAGATTTAAACATGTGAGGCGACTTATACATTTGATTTTAAAAAAATTACACAAAAGGAAAAAAATCCTCCTTGGGGATCGTGATGGGGCATGTTATCAAATTCCCCGGTGGGGACGGGGATAAATATGGGGGATCCGGGACGGGGATTTGGCTCCCCGCCCCATTACCATGCCTGGATGGGATATACTGCTAACAACACATTGTGTGACCTGTTAGCTTTTGCTCGAATGATAGTAGTTGTCACTACTGCGCTCTATGTCTTCCTCGTTTGTTTAACCTATTTCCCTCACATATGTCCTTGATGCATTTTCTGTTGACTGTACTCTATGGTTATTTGTGGTTTTGCAAACCAGGAGTCTTTCATGGAAACACCATCTCTACCCCGGGACCCCACCTCTGGGTGCGTGGTATTTACTTTTATTTCGGTTTATGAAACAAATATGTGTTAAATTGGTTTACCAATATCATAGTTTGTCAAAGTGTTGAATGAATAATAGTACATTTCTATTTCCCACAGAGAACTCTTAAGGCCATTAGGAATAATACTTATTCTATCTTGTTCATAAATTTTCAGCTTATAAATGGCGACAGTCCAGGCTTGTTATCAGCATGTACTACCAAATTCTTCCTAACAACTACTGTAGATACAGACAAATTGTTGAACACGCAAATACTACGTTTGGTTCTCCACATCCTAGAAACTATAATTCTGTAAGTGCATAATCATCGATTCCAGTACGTTTTGGTGCAAGTTGCAATATTAAAGCAAAGGAAGGAGGTCGAACCTGGGACCAGTATGAAATCCAAATTGTCCGGATCTCGTGGGTGACACGAGGGTTGGACAGGGCACCAACAATTCTACAGATGAATCGTTCTTGTCTGTAAAAAGAATAACATAAAAACCATGTTAGCTGATCCATGAAATTATAAACACGTTAAAAGGAAACAAGAGGCAACACGGAAACCTGTCTGGAGCCCAGGATCTGTATCTCTCTCCTGGCTGCTTGAAGTTGTTTTCTTTCTCAATCATGCACTGCATTAGACAACATATTACAATTTACAGGTTTTAGAAGGAATGATGATGATGATGTTTTTTCTAAAAAAAGGAATAATTATGTTTTCAAGGGAGACCTCTTTCAAAGTAAAGAATTAATGATGCCACTAAGGTTGGGTTATTGTGCCATATGGTAAAACGAATAACTCCTCTAGGTTGTAGAAAAAACTAAATCCGAGCCTTCTATTAGTTGTTCCTCAATAATTAGTTATTTTTTTCTAATTTATGAAATATTTTATGATATACATAGCATTTCCAATAATCGAGTGATATTATTGTTAAGAGTTCTATAAAAGCAATGAAATATACTGAAATCATGAACTTTAAGATTTACGCCATGTCAAAATTGAATATACTGATAACAATGTTGTGTTTTGTTCTTGTCAGTATATCTTTAGAAAACGCATATGACAAATTATTGTATTGGTTAATTCAGTGACGGTACTATAATTGGTGACATCATTATTCATTATCTTATATACTCGTGCATACTTTTTGTAATTAAGTTTATATGTAGTTCTATGATGTTAGAGATCTAAATTTAGCCTATGCAAATACATACAAATAATGGTGAAAAAAAAGAAGGCATGCAAAAGAGAGCGATAAAATGCTAAAGTTACCTATGAACAGGAGAGACTTGAGCCACACTTTCAAAGAAAAAGAAAATAAACAAACTGACCTTATCACGCTTTCCTGACAACCTAACAGGAGGAATAGGGTATTGCTCAGCATGACGAGCAGGATCATGTCTTGAAGGGAAGTAATCGATCTGGAGGAGTAAGAAGATGATAAGATTAGTAAGCAAACTCAAGGTATTGGTATAAGTACAGTAACTACTTACCTAAAAACCAAACATCAAATAAATCATAACAAACCAGAACTTTTTTTAGATATAGAGAAGTATACCTCCTCATCTCTATGCATGAAATTCATGAAACCATCATAGTGATTATTGTGATGAGCGCACTTGGGAGCATTGGCAGGAAGCTGCAAATAGTTTGGTCCAAGACGATGCCTCTGGGTATCAGCATACGAGAAAATACGAGTTTGAAGCAGCTTATCATCAGAATAGTAAACTCCAGGGACAATGATTGCAGGGCAGAAGGCAAGCTGTTCGTTCTCTGCAAAGAAGTTATCAATGTTCTTGTTCAAGACCATACGACCAACAGGCTGAAGTGGTAAGATGTCCTCCGGCCAGGTCTTGGTTACATCAAGTGGGTCGAAGTCGAACCTATCCTCATGATCAGGATCGATAGTCTGGATAAAGAGCTTCCACTCAGGATAGTTACCAGCTGCAATAGAATCATATAGGTCTTGTGTCGCATGGCTGTGATTAGCTCCACCAATCTTTATGGCTTCATCCTCCAACAGGCTCTTTACGCCACAGGTAGGTTTCCAGTGGAACTTCACATAATATGCTTTCCCGGCTTTATTAATCAGAGTGTAGGTGTTAACACCAGAACCTTCCATGTGCCTGTAATCTTGTGGCACACCAATGTCATCTTGGAGGAATGTAAACATGTGCAGACTCTCTGGATGGTGGGAGAAGAAGTCGAGAATTCTCCAGTCCTCTTGGATGTGTGACTTTGGGTTGGGTTTCAGAGCATGAACCATGTCAGGAAATTTCATCCCATCACGAATAAAGAACACGGGGAAATTGTTTCCCACCAAATCAAAGTTTCCCTGCAAACATAAAAGATGATCAACACATGGACAAACTGAATAAGTAGTGAATTAAAATGAATTAACGTATATGAAAAGATAATATCAGGAAAGCTTTAACCAACAAAACTTAATCGTTTAAACACTTCCGTACCAGAAACAAAAGAAAACAAAAAGAACTTACTGATACACATTTCTCTGGATTCTTAATGAAGGGGAAATCATGGGACTATGAATAAGAATAGCAAACTACAAAAGTATTGGTCAAACAGTCAAAAGCAACCAAGTGCAATGCTCTCAAGATTGAAAGCAGTACACATGACTGTAGCCACAGAGAGGATGGAATAGTCATATACATATAGATCTTTCCATTTCTTGTTGGGAAAGGAAAAAAGTCTAATATGCTGAACATGGATACAGCAATGCAAACCATGTCTGGCCATGGGTTGGATCCAAATAAAAGTTAAAAGAATGCAATGGGTAATAATGGAAATTCTACAGGCATGGTGCTCCTAATTGATTGAGAGTATTTCATATAACTACCCATAACACCTATGACTACATTGGCACATCAAACATAATAAGTAAGCATTAGCATCTACAAGGTGATCAAGGAACATAAATCAACATGGAATATAAGTTCACTGCTTTGTGTAAAGATAAATGTGCTTCAGCAACATATTATATATGTCTGTAACAGTATTGGATAGCCCTCACCTCTCTGGTATAGAACTTCACTGCAAAACCTCTAGGGTCCCTAAGAGTTTCAGGGCTTCCACGCTCATGGATAACAGTAGAGAAACGAACGATAACAGGAGTTTGGACTCCAGGAGCACGAAGAAAATCAGCACATGTGAGGCCAGAAATGTCATGTGTGACTTCGAAAAATCCCTTTGCACTGGCACCCCTGGCATGGACAACACGTTCTGGGATGCGCTCACGATCAAAGTTAGCTAGTTTCTCCACCAAATGGTAATCCTCAAGAAGAATTGGGCCTAGCATATGAAAAATAGATTATGATTAGTGAAACTTCAGGCATTATATGCAATTAGTATGCTAGCTAGCATAAGCAAGATGGCATTCAGGAGAATCTAGTAGCACCACGCATTTGGTTGACGTCACAAGTCTGTACATATCATACTGTACCGAGTATATGACAATAAGGTTGAAAGTACCCTAAGTGATTAGCTCACACAACTCACAAACAAGACTAGCCTCACAGACTATGTGATTAGCCCACATGCACCTCAAGGATTGAAAAATATGACAGCCTTGTCTTAGCATTCACATCTAAGATAGAATAAATCACATAATGGAGGTAGCACCAGCATGTCTGTTTTACTTGACATGTGCATGCAAGAGCGTTTGATCTATAGGGAAGTGCATAACAGTAACACCCATGTATATATCAAGTACAAAGGACTGAGGGAAATTTCAAATTCCCAAAGTCTACATGCATCAACTACCTTTTGAATGCTCATCTCCCATAATCAAATTCAGCCTTACAACTATTCGCCAAAAATCACCTAATCACAGCTTATTGACATTAATAAGCTATTCTAACAACCCAATAACAAAATCCATTGCACAAATACATGATTCGAAATGCCACTTGGATTCCAAAATTAGAGTATAACATTCCCAGTATAGTATAACATGAAACAGTCTACCAAGAAAGCCCAACTTCTATAATATAAACCTAACAAATAACAAATTAAGGTACCTCTGGTGCCAACTGTCAATGATGAGTTATTGTTGTAAACCGGAGCACCGGAATTGGTAGTCCAAAATGGGGCATTGTAAGCACTTGAAGAACGGTACTGCATCAACCAAAAAGGTCAGATCCACGAGTGGACAGAACTACTGTAAATGTCTAAATCAACACAAATAGACAAGTTAATCCCCCCAAAAAACACACTGGTATTCCTCTTAAACCTAAAGTGAAAGAATCAGTTTTCACGCAGTCTGACATATACATAATATTCAGCTGATAAAAGAGAGCTAAAGTTGGATCTTAAATTACCCATGGGAGGAGACAGTTTAAAAATTACATAGCTCAATCGATTTACGATGGAGAAACTGAATAAGAGCTTTGCTTCAAACGTTCACAATCTTTTTTGAATAAATACATGATTTCTGCTATGAGCTTGAAAGTAAGTAGCTAATAGCGTCTCCTTGAAATGGGAACTAGAGCACAACAAATCCAAAAATAATCAAAGTTCCTTCTGATATTATAAAATGAATTTTGCGTTCCAAAACTATCAGCAAAATAGTAAAAGTTTCTCGATTTTCTTCTCCTTTCTCACATCAAAACATGTATGCTTGAAAGTGCGTACGTATCAAATTCGATCACTAGAGTTCAAAATCAACATGAACTTAATCTCATGAATGGGGCAAAAGCAATCTAATTCAACAAAACCTTCACATCAATCATCAATTGAATCAAAGATTGTGTAAAATCAAGTAACTAAACAAAAATTCTGATATGTATCAAATTCAATCACTAGAGTTCAAAATCAACATGAACTCAATCTCATGAATGGGGCAAAAGCAATCTAATCAAAAAAACCTCCACATGAATCATCAATTAAATTTAAAACTACGTAAAATCAAGTAAACATGAATCATAATGCATATATGTAACAACTTGCGAGATAAACATCATATAACCTAACAGATACGATTCATAGAGAAATAATTGAATCAAGGAGTTGTAACAGCTGCGAAGTAGTGCATAAGCTTCAAAAACAGTTCTACCTTGTAAGGATCCATGGATGTGATGATGGATGGAGAGGATGTGATCGTTTCTTGTGGAAGAGACTATTTTGCTCTTACGAAACGTTGAGTATATATATAAGCGGTTTGGGGTTAATTTTCAGAACAATTTTTCTCTCTCAATTATCTTCTTCAATTTTTCGCGTATAAAAATATGGGATCAAAATATCATGAGATAATTCAAAATATCACTTTCATTATCTCATGAGCCCGTTTATGAGCCGCTTGTTAAAAAGCTCTCTCAAACATAAATCTATGTGATTAGAGATGAATGACCGGTATGACAAACCAAACCGTATCAAGATCGGTCCGTGATGTTACTGTCCTAACGAGGTCGATTTCACCATTCTTGTAGACCAAGTTCATTTGAATTGATTAAATAAAGATCACACTGATTAAATTCTTTTGTACTAGGCAAAACCAATATTTTGGTCTGGAACCATACGATATCGCCAGTTCAGGTTCAATTGTCACCTTGCCAAGCCGATATGAGCTTTTTCCGGACTAGTCTTTGTCAACTTGTTTGGTTTGAGGTGAATCATGCCCAATATAAGTCACATCTTACAACCAGTGAGTTGAATTTGTTAAGTCTTACGAACTTGAGCTTATTTTGAATATGAGCTAAACTAAGCTAGCAAGTCTAGCCATATGAGTCGAGTTCAAACCTTGAATGGCTTTGAGTAAGCAACTAAACAGGATTGCATGAGCTATATTTGTTGGGTGATTTAAGATCAAACTAAAACTCCATATAATGCTTTGAAGGGGCGAGAACCCGATACAGCAAACCTAAAGGGGGTCAGATAACCAACACAACACCATATAAGTGGTTTTGAAATCCAACAAACTGATCAAAATTTACAAGAAATACTTTGCATAACAACGTTTCTATCTATATAACTAATCATATATGCCAATTAGACATTTTCAATCTCATTATAGTTAATTTTTACAAAAATTTAAATAAATTTGTTAAAATTATTCAAGTGAAAAAGATGACGATCAAAATTTAAGATTTTTTAAAATACAGTCAAACCCGAAAGCCAAAACGAGTCAATTCCTTCTGTAATTGAATCCAATATGATTCTTTTTACATCCACATACACACATAAGTTGCAAAAAGCATGACGATAGTTTGACTCGATATTTTACAATCAAAATCTCACGTTTTTATCACGTGATGAAAGAAAACCGGCCATATTTTAGAAAAGGGCGCCGGTTTTTTTATGTTTTGGTGGGTCCCATAATTATGTAGAGGTGAAAAAACCAAGGTGGAGGGGGGTTGGGATAAAGGTATATTATGAAATATTGAATTATATTACTCAAAAAATAAAAACAAGTTGCACAAAACACCCCAAGGTTTAAATTAATGTTCAAAATAGCCCAAATTAATTAATCCATTCACTTTTTTTTATTAACTTGGATATTAAACCCGTTATGCGAGCCAACTCATTTTCTAACCTATATTTAAGTATTGTCACGATTTTGCCAAATAATTGTAAGTGGGTTTTGCAAATGTACAACCCATTTGCGATTTAATTTTTTCTTATTCGGACTAATAGGCACATTCTACAAATGGGGGATTTTGTAAATTACATTAAATTAGATAAAACTTAAATACATTTTACCCAATATTTGAGATTTGTGCATTAAACTTATTTTACTCTTGCTAATACATTTAATGCACGTATTGTGATTCCAGCAATTTATATCTAAAAGGATAAAATACGTTTAAGTGTGGAATCACAATTAACCATAATTAATGTATTTGAGAGAGAGAGTTTAATACACCTTAAGCACTTTGTTGCTTTAAAAAGATTGGCAAATTGAGGATTTTGTCCATCATTTGAAAATGTCACATCATAATCAATATAAAAATTCAAAAAAACAAGATGAGAATCTTAAACCCAAACAACAGTAAAGGGTTGTTTGGATGGTTTTCTGATTAAGTCATATACAGATAAATGTGTTTATGTAGTGAGGGCTTGTTTACAAGGGTTTTTTTATTAGATGAAAGAAGCTTGTTTTTTAATTAGATTAAACATGATTGGGAAAAAAAAAACTTAGCTTTATACATAAAGTTTTCTTAAATTGTTACCGAATAAGTCATTTTCTATATCATTAAATCACCATCAAACAATCATGTATAACTGACCAAATAAATTGTGAGTCTTATTAAACTCATTAAGCTGCTAACAAACAAACATTAAGAACACTTATTTGAAACTTCCAAAGATTAAAGAGTTTTATCAGACATAACATTTAGTTTAGTGTCTATTTATAAAATGTTTATAACTCAAGGGTTGTTTTTGAAAAATTACAAGTTACAAGGAACGCCACGCCTCGTCTTTCCTTATCCTCACTTTTGTAGTTTATCTAAATTTAAAAAGAGCCACTCGTGTCAGGTGATGACATGGACCTCTTACGACCTGACACGTGTCGTAAATGCCTTGAAACGTGTGCTCACTACATCCACCTTGCTAGTGTGAACACAGATGGAGTCTCGTAGATGCTTTCTGATAAGGTTTTATGTTTGTTCCAATTTAGCCACACAAATTACTATTTTTTTCCCAATCTTTCCAATTTATTTCTATAAAATTTGATAACAACTTCCATTTTGTTTTTATTAGCAATTTATATAAACTAAACCACTTAAAAATGCTTTCATTTTAAAAAACGAAAATTCAAAATTTGGTTATAGTTGACTAGTTTTTTTTTTTAAAGAGAAGTCTAAAAAAATTTTAATAGACTTTAATTTTTGTAATAATTAAGCTTTTGGACAATTTTTTGGAACAAATAAGTCTTTGGACATTTCAAAATCTATTAAATAATTTCTTGAATTTTTTAAAACTTATTAGATACATTCTTATAACCTATAAAACTGATTAATATGGTAAAATAATATAAAATGCTTAGAAAAAAAGCCAATGAACTTTCATATTTTGAGCGATTAAGTATTTAAACATTTTTTGAACCAAAAAAATACTTACATATAAAAAAATAAAACAAATATAACCAAAAAGTACTTACACAAAAGTATCTAACTTAGTTGTTCAAATGTGATTTTCAGTAAAGAGTATAATTAAATAAAAACTCTATATATTATGATAATCATGATAATTTTTATCCAAAAATATTTTTTTCATGCGATTTTTCTCAATTTAAAGCTAGCATTTAATGTATTGATGAAGATTTATTTGTTTTATGATGTGTTTGTTTCATATGTATTCGGTTTACGACGAAACTTTAATTTCATGAACAAACTAAAAAGGTTTACATTATAAAACAGATACATGTGAAACAAACATATGGTCAAATAAATATACGTTAATCAATATTTTAAATCCTAGTTTTTGATAATAAAAAAATCATATAAAATAGTACATGATGCATAGCTCTTAAGGTTATCACAATTCCATAAGTTCTTAAATAGAAAACCCCCCATTTTTCAGTAGATTTTATCTATATGTTCATTCTTTAATTAATATAAGAAACTAAAAACCAAAAAAAATAAAAACCACGATACACTTCTTGCGTTGGTGTTCTACCTTATTTCATATTATCCCAGTCCCTACGCACTGCATTTGTGGAATACTGTAAAATATAATTATACTACGTTATTATAATATAACTATACTACTTTATTATTATAGTTTTATTGATAATTACAAAATATAAATGACATCTATTAAAAACTTAATTATTAAAATAATATATCTATAGTATATTATAAAACATTTGACAAAAGCTTTTAAAAACCATTTTTTATGCATGAACAATACTGTCTATTGATGCATATTACTTAAAATTAAAAATTATAAGTAATTTTGCATAAGTACAACCTATTAAAGCTTCATTTTGAAATTCGTGTAACTAACTGCAGATAGACATAATCAAATACAAGATAAACATTCATTTTAAATATAAAAATATAAATTATAACTAATATAATTGTTAAGTTCTAACAGAATGTTCAATTATTATCTTACAAAAATATTCCATTGAGGAGTACCGTATAATGTAATTATACTAATTTATTATTATAATTTTATTGATAATTAGGTAATATAAATGACATCTATTAAAAACTTAATTATTAAAATTATATAGAGAGGATGATTGGAATTATTATCTTACAAAAATATTCTATACATTATTTTTTAGGCAAATTACTTGCTACATTAATTTAGAAATATGAGGTGTATGATTAAAGATGCTATAATAACTTATTCATAAACCTACAATGTGGTATTTGTTTTAGATTAATCATTAAGCAATACTTTAAATTGAATAAGCTATTGTACATTGTCGTCTATATTTTGTCGTTTTATTATAAAGTATTTTTAATTGGGAAGGAAAACAAATAAACCTTAAATGACTTAATTGTATATAAATCTAACATGGTAGAATAGATAACACTTTGTTGTAATATTATGTTAATTTCGATATAATATTCAAGACCAGTTGTTTATAGAGTGCAACGAAAACATTGTATTTTTCAATGAAGAAGTCGTAGGGAGTGGAGAAGAAGGGTTGGATATATCTCAATCGACTGTTGATAGCATATAATATACATGATGAAATTGCAAATAGTTTGGTTTATAATGTTCAAATTTTGAGAATTGTGTTCAGACTTGCCTTTTTAAGTATCTTATCAACAATGAATTTATGATTTTATGTCCAAATATAATTTTGGTGTGTCAGAAATATCAGTTAAAATATATAGCAACTTATCAAACGGCACTTAATTTATAATTCAAACTATTGATTCAAAAAAATGAAAATAAACAATAACATATTTTTATCGAGAGAGACAACTTAACTTATATGAAAATAGTAAATAAAAGAAATATTATTACCTGATTTTGAAACATGTCGAGGGTCCAGAAATGAATAATGGATTAATGAAAGTATGGTGGGCCGTTATTGGCCCAAGACTACCTTGAAGATCTGCATTCTGCAAGAGGGTATTGGACCATTTTATTAAATGTTCCCAATATCTTTTGTTGTACCAAAAAGTTAATCCCACGTCAATGACATCTTGCATTCTTGGGCTAAGCCCATTATGACTAAATAGATTCTGACATTAGGCCCACGAGCTATTAGACTTTTTAATTGTGAATTTTCTGATAATGACCAACCAATCAAAACGCCACCACGTGTCATAACATGAAAGGAGAAAAAACCAACTCCACCGGGTTGTAAAAGCTCATAGAACCAAAGCTTATCCAAACCCAAGTTAAGGCTGGAGCTCAGCTTTTCAAGCTACTAAAGCCATAAGTCGATCCCCAGCCTACCAATTTCTTCACAAGCCGGCTAAACTCAGGCTCAGTCAAAGCTCAATTCTCATCGTTATAAAATTGCAAATCCATTTTAAAAACATGGGCTTGGCTGAAGCTGAATCAAATAAGCCGTAGTGACAAACAAGAAATACATGTAGAGAACAGAAGCATCAAATAGATGGCCAAAAAGCAACTTACATAACATTTGTGCCACAAAAGTTTAGGCTTTCTCTTTACAGACCCGAACCTGAAACGCAATAGACTCCGCACATCGTGTGTGCGCTTATTCTAAGTTCCAGGTTCATTGCGTATACGGAAATATTACAGAACGAAAGATACAAATGAACAACACCGACACCATTCGTGTAACAGACTCGGAGACGGACCTTTTCTATACTAGCATGTTCACCATACTCGACATAAATAAGCGTCGTCCCAAGATGTTTTTACGTTCAGTAATTGGGGCGAACGTTGAGCCGCGAAGCTATCTTCTGCCCCAGAGATTGATCAGCCTGCAAACAACATCACTCCGTAAACCAAACCAAACAAAACAAAACAAAACCAGTATATATATCCACCTGAAGGCAACTAAGGGTAAGATTTACACAGATTTTAACTCTGTCTCAAGAGAGACAGAGAGGTTGTTTCTGAGAACATCCCTTACTTGCAGAAAGGTAAGGAATACAAATAGAAAGCACAACTGAAAGCCATGGATTAGGGGAAGACGAACAAACCTGGGACCAGTACGAGATCCAAATGCTGCGGAGTTCGTGGGTGACCCGTGGGTCGGACAACATCTTAACCATTCGGCAAATGAATCGTTCTTGCCTACAGAAAGAAACAAGAACAGTTTAAGCCATTGATGGAATCTTGAAACAGTTGCAGAAACGAATAGAACACTTTTCATATATACCTGTCTGGTTCCCATGATCTGTATCGCTCTCCTGGCTGCTTGAAATCGTTAAATTTCGGAATCACAGTCTGCGTTCATGAAAAACATAATCATTTACTCGAATCTTCATACAGATTAGATAACAATAGGATCAGATATATAACTAGAACAAACCAAGAAAACAAGAAAACTAACCCTATCGCGAGTTCCAGTAACCCTAGCAGGGTTAATCGGATACTTCTGAGCATGTTGAACACGATCATATCTTGATGGGAAGTAATCAACCTGAAAGATGATAATAATTCTGTTAAAGAACCTCAGTTTCTGATAAACTTGTATAAAACTAATAAACATATAGATATGTTGTACCTCTTCATCTCTATGCATAAAGTTCATGTTTCCATCATAATGGTTGTTATGATGAGCGCATTTGGGAGCATTCACCGGAAGTTGCAGGTAGTTTGGTCCAAGACGATGCCTCTGAGTATCGGAATACGCAAAGATCCGACCTTGAAGCATCTTATCATCGGAATAATAGATTCCGGGAACCACAAGACCTGGGTTGAACGCAAGTTGTTCGTTTTCAGCAAAGAAGTTATCAATGTTCTTATTCAAGACCATCCGGCCAACCGGCTGCAGCGGAATGATGTCCTCTGGCCAAGTCATGGTTCCATCGAGTGGGTCGAAATCGAGCCGATCTTCATGATCAGGATCGATAACTTGCAGAAACAGCTTCCATTCAGGGAAGTTACCAGCTTGAATTGAGTCGTAGAGATCTTGAGTGGCGTGGCTGTGATTAGCTCCACCGATCTTGATGGCTTCATCGTCCATTAGACACTTGACTCCACAGGTCGGTTTCCATGTGAACTTCACATAGTGCATTTTGCCTTCTTTGTTAACGAGAGTGAGAGTATTAACACTCGAACCTTCCATGTGACGGTAATCGGTGGGTATACCGACATCGTCGAGCCAGAATGTCATCGTGTTCAAGCTCTCGGGATGGTGCGAGAGGAAGTCGAGAATTCTCCAATCCTCCTGGATGTGTGACTTGGGGTTGGGTTTAAACGCGTGAATAACATCCGGGAATGCCATCGCATCGCGAGTAAAGAAGACGGGGAAATTGTTCCCCACGATATCGAAGTTACCCTGCAAGCAGAAAGATTGAATCACAGTGTTTAACAATCGATTCCCGCATCATTCCATCAACAAATCAGCGTTATAGGATGTGAGATATGTTTAAATATTGCAGGACTTTTTAACTTTTTCACTAGTTTCAATCAAATTCACATGACGACCGCCATTAATTACCTCTCTTGTGTAAAACTTGGTTGCAAAACCTCGAGGGTCTCTGATCGTTTCGGGGCTTCCACGTTCATGGATAACAGTCGAGAACCGAACAATGGTTGGAGTCTGGACTCCTGGGGCTCGGAGGAAATCGGCACAGGTGAGATGGGTGATGTCGTGTGTGACCTCAAAGAACCCCTTGGCACTCGCCCCTCTTGCATGGACAATACGTTCTGGGATCCGCTCACGAGTGAAGTTGGCAAGTTTCTCGATCAAATGATAATCCTCGAGGAGAATTGGACCTATTACAGTTATTGTTAGAATACGTGAAACTCTTAAATTTCAAGCCCTTATAAAAAAATAAGGTTTTATATATATATAGAGTTTGTTTCAAATACAATCCATCGTATTTGTACAACCAATGCAATCCAATAAATTGAGATATTTATGAAAATGATTATAGTTCATTTATTATGATTTGAATATTTATGGAAGATGAATATGGTTCATTAATTATGATCAATACTTTATATTATGAAACAATCAAAACTTTTATGAAATCACATATTAATAAAATGAAATGGACGGTTGAGATTGAGTTGTAGTGGTTGCACAAATGTCAAGGATTATATAATAACTATATATATATATATATATATATATATATATATTTATATATACTAGAAGAGTACTCGCGCAATACAGCGACATATATCTTGATTTTAATATTTCATTTTATTTTTTATCTCAATCGATATTATAATATGATCTTTTGTGATTTTGAAAAAGCGATAATGTTTTTATTTTTGAATAAAATATAATTTTGAAGATATCATAAAAATTTGACAAATTATATCGATATTAGTATCAAATTAACTATTTAAATTTTTTCATTTCTTTTTTTTAATTCAAATTTAATTTAAATTCAATAACGAAGTAATTTATATTTGGTTTAGTAATATAATTTTTTCTTATAAAAATAATAGTTAATTATTTTGTTAAAACTCTATAATTATCCTAGTTATATTTTAGATTTTTTATATTTTAAAATGAGATATTTATCTTTGATCTGATTATGTTTATCCGCTCACAAATTCAAACATGGAGCTTTAATAAGTTATACTTATGTATAATTTACTTGTAATCTCAAACTTTAAGTAATATGCATCAATATACAGTACTTCATGCATAAAAAATGGTTTTTAAGATTTTTTGTCAAATACTTTATAATATAATATAGATATAGGTTTGAATATTTGGCCAATAAATACCTCTGTTTCCAACAGTCAATGATGCAGTGTTGTTGTAAACCGGTAATCCAGCATTTGTCGTCCAGAAAGGGGAATTGTAAGCACTTGAAGGGCGTTGCTGAAACAAATAAATCGAAATGCATCAGTGATCATCAACCGAACAACCCACATAAAATCATTATTACCATAACAAATTAAGATGACAGTTTTATCGGCAATTACATCAGGGGGAGGGAGGATGAGATTCGAACCCTGCACAACCCGACCAAATAATTCAGCTCCTTGGAAACGTACATCCAAATTGACGTCATGGTATAAAGCTAACTCTAACCAAATTAAGACGGTATATCCAACTCAAAAGCGACTCTAAATCATGTGAAATTTGAAATATATGTTTCGTAAATAAATATCTTTTTTAAGCCTTTAATTAATAAATTTTAAATACACAAAATTTCAATTTATAGATTTTAAAATATATATTTTAAAAATACGATTAATTTACCTTTTTTTTTTTATAATTTGCCAAGATATAGTTGTATAATAATTATTTTCTTTTTAGAATATTAAACACAATAACTGAACCTTATAAAGCAATATTTCTATAAAAAGGATTTTTGTCTATTTTTGATCGATAAAGATGTGTACTGAACCAAGCTGAATCCGTGCCGGTTTGGTTTTGATCTTAGAGAAGATTAGGTCTGTTTCAATTACCTTTCTGGCTTGGGTTCGACCAGCCCAAGGGTTCGATTCGACCAGATCTGGTTCATATAGGTTCGGGTCCTTTACACTTGTATAAGCTTAAACTTGGACTTGATCCATATATAAATTACTTGCGAAATATTAAAGTATACGTCAATGCACTAAACGAATATAAATTGCATTATGGCTCGATATGCTCACTGGGCACGACTCATTTAGATCAAGCACACTAACAAGTTGGCTCAGGAGATCTCATGAATCAAAATCGTCAGTATTTCCATCTTAAAACACAAAGAAACCAAAAACATATCATGCATAGTTTAATATGCAACAGAACACGATCGATGGTTACTCCAACTGCGAGATTCGTCTGAAAACACAAAGTTTACCTGACTTTTTCAAGATAATGATGATCATTTTGAGATATATATATATATATATATATATATATATATATATATCTCCATGGTAACAGCATATGTAATTGCATGCATTAAAGAGTTGTACGAAAGGATTGAAGAGGAAGCAACAGAGAGTTGTACCTTGTAGGGATCCATGATCTAGCAAGGAAAGGAAAGAGAAGAAGAAGCACTTCGTTTGTGATCAGTGTGTATGGCCCTTTAACTGCAGATGCACGAGACTTATTTATAACAAAAAAATCTTGTTTTTTTTCTTGTATAAATTTAAATAATATATCATTTATTTTTTAATTTGTATTCAGAAAACCATAAGTGTACAATAATATAATATATATATATATATATATATATATATATATATATGGAAATTGATTTAAATGACCATTTTTCACACCCAAATCAGCCTTTAACCATTTCTCTTCTGAGTTTACCTAAATGTCAATACTTTGGTAATATTCAGGTCCACAATATTAGTTAAGTCCGTAATATTAACTAAAAAACCAAAAAAAAAAAATCTAACTCAACACACATCTACAATTGCAATGGTCAGGTCCATAATTGCTACGGCCAAGTCCGCAATAGAGAAGGTTAGGTCCACAATTGTGACTATAAATCAGTTGAATTTGAAATTTTTTTATCTTTTAGCTAATATTGCGGACTTGTATATCGCAGAAGTAGTAACATTTGGACAAACCCGAAATAGAAATGATAAGAAACCAAAATTAAGTATGAAAAATGATCATTTGAGTCAATTATATATATATATATATATATATATAATTTATTTATTTATATATATATATTTATACATGGAAATCTGTATTCAGAAAACTATGCTTAATATATCCCCATACATCAAAAATATGTTGTAAACAGTTTAAAGTCATTTCTATGTTTTCATTTTATTCTCTCTCTTAATAATTTATCATATTATTTCTATTATGGCTTTATATAATTGAGCGAACTACAATATTGGTCCCTTGGGTTTACACAATCTCTAAAAGTGGTACCTAGACTTTAATATATACAATTATCATCTTTACTTTTTACATTTTGCTTTAAAAATAGTCCTTGATCACTAACTTCGGTAAATATGTCCGTTAAGTAAAGGGCATTTATGTCTTTTTATCCTTCTTCTTTTTTTCTTATCTATTTTGTCTTTACTCAAAGGACAAAAATTGTAGTTTACTTTTTATGTATTTAATATTTACTAGAAGCGTACTCGCGCAATGCAGCGAGATACATCGTGATTTTAATATTTCATTTTATTTTTTATCTCAGTCGATGTTATAATATGACTTTATGTGATTTTGAGAAATCGATGATGTTTTTATTTTTGAATAAAATATATGTTTGAAGATGTCATAAAAATTTGACAAAAATATATCGATATTAGTATCAAATTAACTATTTGAAATTCCTCATTTTTTGTGTAATTTCTTAAATCAATTTTTTTATAATTTAATTTATCTACAATAACGAAGTAATTTATATTTGGTTTAATAATATAATTGTTTTATAAATATAATAATTATTTATTTTGTTGGAACT
>NC_037540.1:8373298-8381460 GCF_001531365.2 Cynara cardunculus var. scolymus
TTTTTTTTATAATTTAATTTAAGTTTAATAATGAAATAAATTATTTTTGGTTGAATAACATAACATTTTATAAAGATAATAATTAAGTATTTTGTTAGAACTCAATGATTATCCTAATTATATTTTAGATTTTTTATATTTAAAATTAGATGTTTATCATGTATTTGATTGTGTTTATCTGCAGTTAGTTATTCGAATTCATATATGAAATGAAATCGGATAAGGATAAAATCTGGTTTAAGAGTTTTTAAGAGTTTTAAGAGTTTTTAAGAGTTTTAGCCAAATGCTTTATAATATAGTATAGATATTCACATTTACAGTTACATTTTATTTTTAAGAATTGGTTATAACAACTTTTTTAACCATATTTGTAAGATCATCTCAATTTAAAGGTTTAGATAGGTTTTCCAGTTCTTTTTATTTTGCGATGTTCTCTTCTAATTTTTCCCTAGATATAAGATGAGATAAATGAAGAACCATGAAAAAGAAAGAACCCAAAAGCTGATCCAAACCGTTAGATTGAGATGATCTAACGAATGGTTAAAAATGTGGTTATAACCACTTTATAAAAAATATATATATAGAAACATCAAACACCATTTTTTTAAATCGAAAATCGGTGAAATACAATAAAAGTTTGAGCGAAACAAATTACATAAAAAAGATCACTTTATTATTTATGACTTGACATTCATTTTGATATAGTTTTCATATGTTTTATTTTTGTAGTTCTCTGGTTCTTTTTTCCAATATTATCTATTTATCTTTTCTCAAAATATAAGGATGAGATCAGGAGAGAACCTTGATAAAAAAGAGTTAAAGAATCCATCCAAACTTTTTATATTGAGATGATCCAACTGACATGATTTAAAAGATGGTTATAACCACTTGTTAAAAATATATATAAGTATAAAATAAACTACAAATGGGCCTTTGAGTAAAGACAAAACATTTAAGATAGAAAAGGATGAAAAGACATAAATACCCCTTACTTAGCGGACATATTTAATAGAGTTAATGAGCATTGTCTATTTTTAAAGTAAAATATAGACAATAGGGACGATAATTATAGTTATTGAATTATATGAATCACTTTCAAAGATTCGTATAAACTACAAGGACCAAAATTGTAGTTTATTTGATATAATTTTAAAGTTATTGGGTTACAACCCATTACAATTTCATTTTTTTTTTTATCAACCTAGATGTATAACGCGTTATGCGAGCCGACTAATCATCTACTTTGCAGATGGCCCAGAGTCATCATATTTGAACCTCCATGACCACAAGGGGATTTTTATTTCTCTTTGGATTAGAACCTGAGACTTGTTGATACTTTTGACCTTTGAAGTCAAACTCAAACCAATCAGACACCACTTTTATGGTTTTCATTTGTTTTTGTATTTTATTGGTTTTACAGTTTTTTTTTGTGTTTTTTGAGATCTATTATGCTAGATATATGGGGTTCATAAATGCTTGATATATGTAGTAAACTTGGAAATTCATGCTCAAATGTGTTTGATAAAAGCTGGATGGTTTATTTTAAATTACTGATAATAAGGACAAATTCAAAAATCAAAATAATTTAGTCATGGTTTTATAGAATAATTATTATAATATAAATTAAAATACGGACTTTATTTTTGCTATTTTGGGTTTGTTAAACACACAATAAATATTTAAGTTCTTAAAATATGATACACTAGTTTTTCTTTTAAATTATTTTTAAAATTTTAAAAGTTATTGAATGTTAGTGCATTTTTCATTTTTCTCTTGATGATTTAAATGATCAGATCGAGATATAACATATTAACGTTAAATATAAACAAATTAATCCTAAAATCTAATGAGTTAACATCAAATATTAACAAATTAGTGTACATAGTTTGTCCCTAAAAATAACAAATTAACCTTAAATTTCAAAAATTAACCCCAAATTTACTCTAAAATAATAATGTGTATTTAGAATTGCGTTTATTATATAACCATATCACTATTTTCAAAACTATGTTATTTTTTTTATCTCTGTTAACGTATGTTATTTTTTTTTATGTTAACATTAAAAATAGAATTAATTTAAAAAATATTCAATATTGAGCTATTTCGAAGGTATAAATGATACATTTTCTAACGGTGTAATTAGCATAAAAATATGTATTTTTTTAATGTATTTTAGTTAATAATTAATTAATTTGATAAATATATAAAATGAAAAGGGAAATGAAGGCATAGTTTGTTTTTTTAGAAAAAAAAAGGTTTTATCAACCTCTTATGTCTAATTAATTAAGAGATAAAGTCATTTAAACTGTTTGTTTTTTTTCAACTTTTCAGAAGCATTGAGTCTTATAGTCCTCTTATCTGGTAAGGGGTAAACCAACCTCTTATTTCCCTCTTGTTAAACCCTCAACAATGACGTTTCTTAATCGATTAACCTTAATTGATCATTTTTCTCGATTGATCCTTACCAAACCAATTCTCACCTCTCTCAATCGATGAATTTTATTAGTATTTAGATGTGTTAGATACCGTCAATGGCATATTTTTGTTTAAATGAATATTAATTTTATAATTTAGATTAATTTTTTTTATTTGATGTATAAATATGTGAAATATAGAAATTTATCTATAAATTCAACACTATAAATTTACAATGAGTAAAATAGATAATTTAAACAAGTTCAAACATTTATTAATTTACAGAAACAAAGAGTCTTATTGATTCAAAATCTAGAATTTAGCACCTTATTGATTTAAACATTTAAATACCCGGATAACTGGTTGAAGTACTAATCGATTATCATGCTGATGTGGTATCCAACTCGATATTATTTGCTGACGTGGTCAGTGACGTGGATTTTTTTAAATCTAAAATTAGTCTTTTTTTTAGTCTAAAATTAGTCTTCACCGGGTTACCCGGGTACTTAAATGTTTAAAACTTTACATCTTAGGTACCAAAATAGAAGTTTTGAAAATACGTTACCCAAAATAATAATTAAGTTAAAGTACGTTATTTTTTCATGCAATTTGTCCTAATAAAAACATGACTGAGATAATTAAAAACAATAAAAATTTTGTAGGGTTAAAACTATAACTTATCCCCAATATTAATTATTAATCGTATGCCGCCTAAAACACAAATATTGTTGCTCTAAGATTTTACAAATTGGCATCAAGGAATGAAAAATAATAATGAACATTCGAGGATCAAGTACCATCTGTTGTTCAGATAAATTTGTGTGCACCTCGACTAATCACAAAGAGTTGTAAAGTTAACAGTCAAACAAACCTTCAACGTTTCATAAAAAAAAAACTTGAACCGATAAACACTGAGTTGTAATTCAAGATCTTACTGGTTGAACTTCAAAGGGTCATATAGCGAGATAAAAAGAAATGATCATTACTCGTTACAAATTGCTTATTAATACATTATATCTTAAAGTAAATCACGATTTTCGTTCATGTGGTTTGTTAATAATTTCGATTTTCATCTGAGTGGTTTAGAAATCCGTTCATATGATTTGTAATTTATTGATATTTTCATCCATGAACTAATTCCTATATTTAAGCACAAGAGACCATAACAGTAAAAGATTTATAACCACAAGGATCAAAATACCAATTAAGGGTCGTTTACCTAAATGCTTACCTGATAAGCTCTTAAATGTAGGAATCAACATTGTAATTTATTTTACCGGGTAAGATTGTAGTACATCAAAATGATATCATATCCAATAATTTATCCGGTAAACACTTACCCCGGTAAGAGTCATCACCTTCACTTACCGAGTAAGACTCTTCATCTTTATCATTGCTCTTACCGGATAAGATTTTTGATCTTTGTCATGTTCATCCGGTAAGAAAAATTACTCAGTAAATACTTACTGGATAAATGTTTAGTACATCCTTTAATGTGACATTTTTTCTTTATTTTTTTAATCTCTATTTTATTTATAAACAAATATGAATTCTATTTATATCATCTTCTATAAAAAAAAATATGTAAATAAAACAGGAGTTAAAGAACTATGTATATGTGAGTGAGAGGGATATTAATAGTAAACCTGGAAAAAAAATCAAAATATTTGCTTTCATCATTTAATTCATTGCTAAAAGGGTTGTTTGTTTACCTCTTAATAGTTTCATTAAGATGCAGTCTCTGATTCGTTAAGAGATGAATCTTGTTTGCCAAAAAAAAAAGTCGGCATTTTAACGGTTCTAAAACTCTGTGAATGATTTTGTATCTTGGTCCTCTCTTAACCGTCCTAATTTCATTGTAAACATTTACCAAATAATTATATTTCATTTTGCATTAAATCATGAGAGACTCTTAATCACTTAATCGTTCTACACCAAACCATTCAACAACTGTCAAACAACCCCTAAGTTTTTAAATTTCAACATCTTAATACAATATTTAACTGTTGAACAAAATCTATTCTTGTAATACGTTAAATTGCATTTAAAATAGATATTTAGTTTTTTTAAAATTAAAATTGATGTATGCAGTTACTACTTACTATTCGCTTCCATCCTTAAAAGCAAAACATTTATATATTTGGTTATATCATGCCTATCATTTTGTTTCAGATTCTGTTTAAAACCGTAATTCCTTCAATTTCGGAACGAAACTTGATGAAAAATGACAATCATAAATAGTGGTGGAGCCACATGTAAGCTAATGTGTGTCTCTTGACCCCAATTAAAGGTAATATGTGTGTGCACACGCATCTAGGCGAAAGATCGTGTGAGAAAGAGAATTAATGTGAGAATTATAAGAAGTGATCTAGACCATTGATCACCTTTAATATCAAACACATTCATGAATCACGCTTGATACAAAGATTGATCCAATGCATCTCATCTTAATATGCATCTAAAGGTAAAGATCTCTTCTTATAGGAATCAAACCCTATAGATTTATATATAAGTTTTTTTTGAAGAATGAATAGTGTTAGAAATGGATTTATATGTAATTAGTAGGGTATTAAATATTTGATTATTGACGTTGGCAACTCAACCCCTTCCTTTTTCTCGGACATACATGGCCACAATTTTATCCTTTCAACCACTTTCCCTTTGGCAAAAATCTCCTACTTCGCGGACTTCTAATTATTTTTATTATTTTTTTAAAGAAAAAGACCGAAATAATTAAGTAGATGGATTTTATTCACTTTCTATCTGAAACATATTAAGATATTTTATAGTGTTGTTGGTTGCATACGTATTTATATCATATGTATAGTTACTTATTAATTATTGTTACAACATTTGATTTCATTAATTATGATCAATGTTTTATATTAGAAAATAATCAAGATATTTATTGGTGATTTTAATATCATCAAGTATTTTTGGTGTAATTATGATATATTTGGGATGACACTTTCAAATATTGTCCCTATCACCTTATATCGTCATAAAGCGAGGGTCAAGGGGGTAATATGTTGATCGTAGGAAGTAATGACTTACATAGAAAATGTTTATAGAAGGGGTGGAGTTGAATACAAATACAACATATTTTCATTTTTTTTTGTTCTTTCTTCTATATTTTGTATAAAAATTCCAAACAATTTCACCCTAACAGATTTTGTATAAAAACTTATTTTCACTTTTTAATTCTTTCTTCTACAAGTTTTTTGTTGAGGTTAGGAAGGTAAGACCTATGATTCCAAGCAATTTGACTGTGACATATTTACTAAATTGAAAGATAAAGGGTGGGGGGCAGATTCGAAGAACCAAGAAAAATCTTTCAAAGGATGACACCGATTTTTCTTCAGAAACATTCACAAAGATGTTCTTTCAGAACGGGTGAGTTGCGGTGAATGACAAAGTGACCTTTTATAGTCATTGTTGCTTTAAATGCTTACTGTCTAACTTTAATGCGTGTCTTCTTCTGATTGGCTGATCCATGCATCCTAATATTTTTCATTTCAACCTTTGAGTTGGATGGGAACACTTTGTTAACGTACTTCATCCTTTTGTATGCCGAGGGAAGAGTAAAGTAAGTAAAGTACCAATACAATGGTGCTTTTGTACTTGTTTAGGCTGACATATTGTACATGTTCTCATACCAAGAAGAAAGTAAGGGAATTGGTGAATCAAACTTGCTAGCCAAGTTTGTACTTCAAGATTCGACTTGATAGTAGTAATATTTGTCAGACTACTAGTTGATTTTATCTTGTATTGATCTAAATGACAAACCAATATACTTTGGTGATGATCTTGATCTCACTTAAACTAGTCTTCAATTTTGTTGAAGGCATTTTGCTCTTAGATCAATACAGATAGATACAAAACTTATGTAAGTAAAAATTCTATATTTTTCTATATCCAAAATATATGCTATATACCGGATTTACAAGCTATAGAACTTTATGATTGTGCTATATCAGATACTCACTAAGAGTTAGTAAGACTAGAAACCTTTATCCCATAGTAGGGTCAATCAAATTAGGATCAGATGAAAGCCTTAATGACAACCAACTGTATAAAGCCAGATCCGATGGGTGGTATATCTGAAACCTAAAACAACAGAATCAGATGATAGCAAATGAGGTAATATCTGATGGGTAAAGTTCATCGGATATGTACCTTATGAAACAATGTAAACAAGAATAGTTATTTCTAAATGCTTGATCGCATGCTATGAGCATTATTCTCACATTCGACACTTGAGACCAATACAACATATGAAAAACAAATAGTATATATAAGATAAAAAACATATTATTGATATTCAATTAAATAAAAAGTGATGTCAAGCGTTTGTCGAAATGTTTGCTAAAATATGTAATTTCCTTAAACAAATAAATTTAAATAAAATATGTTTGCACCCTTAAAGGTTGACAACAACAAAACTCTCCAACTTCTTTAAATAAATAAATTTAACTTTTTATTTGCTATAATGTTTCAACAGCTTTCTTATTTTATTTTTTAAAACAGAGAATCATGTAGAAAATTCTCAATATAAATTGAATTAATATTACTTTATATAAAGTTTTAAAAAGTGCATTAGGATCATAAAATTATAGAATATTTAAATAACATAATTAATGATGAAATATCTAAAATAGAGAATCTATTGGAGTTGAATATAATTTATTTTAGAGATTTTCACTTTTGGTTTTTTATTTCCGAGAAATTTTAAAGAAACTGTTGGAGATACTCAGTTAGCAAATAGATAGATGTTCAAATAGAATCACCTATTTCTATGGTTAAATTGTAGTACACAATCAAACACAACTGTAGCATCCTTAAGGGTCATAAATAAAATTACTTTGCATCTGAAAATTTTGTTGTTGCACGGTTACACCAACTCGCGGCCCCCTATTTTCTATCTCCATTTGTCATAAAACAACATTTTTTTTGCAAATGACGATTTTCCAACTTGCGAAATGTACTTTTTATATTAAAATGTGATCTTGATAGACCATTTAATAAGCCACATGCATAGTTCGCAATCTGACCCATTAAAATTATAATTTGATTTAGAAAAAAAAAATACATTTTCACAAAGTCATGAGAAATCTTAACGATTTCCCCCATTATATTTTTTTTGGGGCCCCCAACCCCAATCGAAACCGTTACTCTAACCAAAAAATCAATTGAAATCAATCAAAAAAAACTAAAAAAGTTATTCGAAATCGACAAAAACACTAAAAAATCTCTCGAAATCAACCAAAAAACTTTAAAAATCTCTCGAAACGTTGTAATTAGGTTAAAAACACATCGGACGATTTTGTGGGCCTTTAGTCTAACTTAAAGGTGACCTCGCTAGACAAAAATCATGGATCCACCACTGATATCAAACACGATTCACGAGTAAATTTTAATATTTTAAAGAAGATCATGAATCCAAATTACTTCTCACATTTCTTTATCTTAATTCTCATTTTTAAAGGATCATCGGCGTTTACGTTACACCCCTTAAAATAGTAAAAGTTTTAACTGAAATTTGATAAATATGATAATTAATTATTGACGATATATCTATACTATCTTATTAAGCAAATTTATCAAAAGTTTTAAAGTCTTAAAATTTTAAATGACCAAGATACCTTTTATACTACTTTTTCACTTTTTCATTTTATACCCATATAATTAGTTAATTAATTTACTTTATGTCATTTGCTTTTAAATGTTTCATTTTAAACATTTATCAA
>NC_037540.1:8382165-8390066 GCF_001531365.2 Cynara cardunculus var. scolymus
TAATTGGAACCATAACTCTTATTTATTCAAATTGTATTAATATGTAAAGACCAAGTGTAACATATACCATCGTTAAATCTTATCTTATAAAACCAGTGGAACTTCAAAATCGTTAAAATTCATGGCTCCTGCCATATTACGCGGGTACACAACTAGTATGATAATAATGGATAGGTGTCTTGTCTCGACGTAGATGAAAGGTCCCTATAAAGCAATTGTGTGGTCCGCCTCACCGGATAATGACCCCGCAAGCATCCATTAATTTCTTGGTTTACTGTAGAAAAATGGAAGAATATAACAACCACGGAGTTTTTGAGATATTAAATAATATTTATTTTTTTTTAATTTTCTTTACGTTGTGTTCTCTCCAAAAAAAATAAAAATAAAAGAAAAGTAGGTGGAAAAAATCTCGTATTTTTTAATATATTAAAAGGATAATTATATAATATAATGAGATACATCTTGATTTTAATATTTCGTTTTATTTTTTTTCTCTATCAATGTTATAATACGATTTTACATGTGTTTTGATAAAACGATAATGTTTTTATTTTTTAATACAATATAAGTTTGAAGATATCATAATCGTAACTATTATATATATATATATATATATATACTAGAAGAGTATTCGTGCAATGCATTGATACACATCTCGATTTCAATGTTTCGTTTTATTCTTTATCTATGTCGATATAATAATGTTTTATATGGTTTTGACTTTTGAGAAAAACGATGATGTTTTTATTTTTGAATAAGATATAAATTTTAAAATATCATAAAATTTGAAAAAAAAATATCAATATTAGTATCAAATTAACTATTTAAAAGTTCTTGTTTTGTGTAGTTTCTTTAATTCAAATTTTTTGTTATAATTTAATTTAACGTAGCGAAGTAATTTGATTTAGGTTTAATAATATAATTTTTTATAAATATAATCATTAAGTATTCTGTTACAACTCAGTGATTATCCTAATTATATTTAAGATTTTTTATATTTAAAATGAAATGTTTATTTTGTATTTGATTATATTTATCTGCAGTAAGTTACACGAATTCAAGCATGAAGCTATAATAAGTTGTACTTACACACAACTTACTTGTAATTTTGAATTTTAAGTAATTTGCATTAATAAACAATATATTTCATGCATAAAAAATTGTTTTTAAGAGTTTTTGTCAAATGTTTTATAATATAGTATAGATTTATTGATATTAATTCAATTTTTTATTATAATTTAATTTAATTTTAATAACGAAGTAATTTTTTTTTGATTTAATACTATAATGTTTTATAAAAATAATAATTGAGTATTTTGTTAGAATTTAATAGTTATTCTAATTATATTTTATATTTTTATATTCAAAATGCAATGTTTATCTTATATTTGGTTATGTTTATCTGTAGTTAGTTATACGAATTCAAACATTAAACTTTAATAAGTTGTATTTACGCACAATCTATTTGTAATCTTGAATTTTAAGTAATATGCATCAATAAACAGTACTTTATATATATAAAAAATGATTTTTAAGAATTTTTGTCAAATAAGTTATAATATAGTATAGATATAGAAAAATAAAATAAAAAAACTAAGGATAAATAATAGTAATTTTCCTTTCAAGCAGTTTTCTCATACGAGGAAATAACATAAATAATAATAATAATAATAATTAAAAATAAAAAATTACATATTTTTAATGATATTTATATATTATTTCAATTTCTCTCCTACTCAATAACATAAAAATTTATTTTCTTTCATCTCATTTTCGTCTTGCGTTAACGTCTCAGGAACATAAATATAATTTTTTTCTTGTTTACTTTTCATTTTCTTCCATTTCTTTTTTAATTGCTTCTAAATTCGAGAATACAACGTTAATTAACATATCCTTTGATTTTTATTAATCGTTAGTTTTTTCAAATGCTAAACAAACTGCTTTTTCGGTAAAAAATAATATGAATGTATTTACTTTTTACACAAATCAATAACTATATAAAAATGTAAAATAATTATAATATATACCAAAAAAATATGTTGAAGCTATAGGAAAATAAATAAAAATTGTAATTTTAACAAATATAAATCGACATTTGAAAATAAATAAATCTAATTAAGAATAAATACACTATCAACCCCTCTCTATTTATGATGAAGTCTGATCAGTGATGATTTGTTTACTGTCAAAACATCTCTATTTACGTTTCCTTTTAACCTTCCACATCTCCATTTACGTCTCTTTCTAAAATTTCCCGTTTCCCTCATAGCATGTTTTTACCCATGGTTATGCTAAATGGAGCAAGATAACAACATTAGGAATCCATGGCAGTGATGAAAGTCGTCGCCATTTCAGAAGGACGTACATGTTCAGTTTATTTAATGAAGTGATTATATTCGGGTGTGGAGAGAAGGATGAAGAGTTGCATATTGATAAAAAGGGGGAGGAGATGGTGTATTGTCGGTGAACAAAGACAAGGATTACCATTTCTGCTCCCGCGCTCTGTGTGCGTGGGTGTAAACGTTGTAGGTTGTAGGTGGGAAAGGAGATTGAGGTGTTGTGCAGATGAAGGGATCGGAAGGGGGTTGTGATGGCCTGACGAAGCAGGTGGCTTGTTGAAGAGTGAAAGGGTGTCGATGGAGGTGTCACATTGGAAGAGATAATGATTTACTTTTACTTTTTCCTAATGCTTTGTACGCTTGTATATATGCTTTATTAACGTGTACACTAATTCTTTTATATAATAGAAAATGGTCCAAAATGGCCCCCCTACATGATAGTCATGTGAGGCTACTTAACAGGCGTGAGGGGCGCGTACGACTGCTGAAAGCAAATCGAAATGATGAAGAATGGTAGCGTAATTCCAAAATTAGAGTGACAACTGATAGAGTTTGTTAAAACGACATGGACGATAGGTATAACTTATATTATAACTGATAAGTAACGAAAGCAATAATAATCACAAATTTGTTACATATAAATAAAAAATGTTACATTAAACAAAGACAAGCACTATTGACCTACATTTACATCATTAGAAAGATTCTATTGAGAAGAGGTTGTAATCCCATCATAGAAGATAATCTGTGAGGGGCAGTGTTGGTCCCTGCCGGAAGGAGGGGGGGGGGGGAGAATGAGATACATGATTGGTTGTTTTAAATTGTTCTTTTAAGTAACTGATAAATGATCAAAATGTCCTTCATTTACAAAAACTTTTAACGAAGTTAGTCATAAGAACCAGTGTTACAACAAAATACAAATAATTGAGACTCAGTATGATAAATAAAGTTGAAGTACTATGGTAATAATTTTCAACAAACCACAAACACCAAATATAAAAGTTCTTCAATCATAAAAGAACCGACGATAGAAAATCACATGAAAACAAACGATCAAGAACGATCGTTAAAAGAACTTCTTTCAAATACGGTTGATTGTATTGATTGTGCATTTTGTCTTAACATTGGATTCGAATTTACTGAATGTAGATTTTTGCTGTTGTCAAACTTATCATTGATTATTACTTCGATTTGTGTAACTTTTTTACCTAACTTTTACAATGATTGATAGCACCGGATAGAATTAAATCCAAATTTTCTTATCGATAAAGGATAAATTATATTGTAACTAGAAGGGTACTCGCACAATGCAGCGAGATACATCTTGATTTTAATATTTCATTTTATTTTTTTATCTCAGTAGATGTTATAATATGCTCTTATGTAATTTTGAAAAAGTGATGATGTTTTTATTTTTGAATAAAATATAAAATTAGAAATATCATGAAAATTTGATAAAAATATATCAATATTAGTATCAAATTAACTATTTAAAATCCCTCATTTTTTGTGTAATTTTTTAATTTTTTTTTTGTTATAATTTAATTTAGGTTCAATAACGAAGTAATTTATATTTGATTTAATAATATAATTTTCTTATAAGAATAATAATTAATTATTTTGTTAGAACTCGATAATTATCCTAATTATATTTTAGAATTTTTTTATTTTAAAATATAAAGATAATAATTAATTATTTTGTTAGAACTCGATAATTATCTTAATTATATTTTATGATTTTTATATTTTAAAATGAGATGTTTATTCTCTATTTGATTATGTTTATCTACAATTAGTTACACAAATTCAAATATGGAGCTTTAATAAGTTGTACTTATGCATAATTTACTTGTAACATTGAATTTTAAGTAATATGCATTAATAAACAGTACCTAATGCATAAAAAATGGTTTTTAAGAGTTTTTTTCAAATGCTTTATAATATAGTATAAATAATGCTTATGTTACTCTTATTCATATTTTGAAAACTTTACTTTTGAAGTATTCATTTTTATGATATAAATTTCAAAACTTTTAAATTAAATGATCCAATGATCAAAATCATATCTTTTGAAACGTAATTAAATAAAAATAAATTTAGTTCCATTTGCTTCTTCCAAGTTTTAAATTAGAGATTTTGAAAAATAAAATTAATTAAAATAGTCATTTTTAAGTTTTAAAAAGGAAAATTAATTAAAATGTCATTTACTTTCATAAATAACAACTCCTCGACTTATGGATGATTTAAAATGTAAAAAAGAAGTTTCTGAACCAGACCCACAAATACAGGGACCAAATATATAATTTAATCAAGTGCAAAAGTATCATTTACCTAATTTACACTTAAGTAGTGTTTGAGATTTCTTATAAAAACAACTTGTCGGTATGACACCGGTAATAAACAATTTTAAGTGTTTGGATAAACAACTTATACCGGTGTCAACCTGGTAATAAGTAGTTTTTAAAAAGTTAAACCGTTTTGACTTATAATAAGTTGATAAGTATTTTTATATAAAAATTCAAGTTATTTCAAATAAACAATCTCAAACACCTCTTTGATTCAGATTTTTCTTTTAATATTTTGATCCGTCCGTAAATTTTGTACGTCATTTACGGAGGTAACGATATTTTTGAAAGGAAGACAAGTGGCTATGGATGAAGACTATTTATATTTCTATTAATTTTTAATTTTTGTTTTCAAATCCCACGTGTTTAAATATCTTTGGGACCATTTTAGTCTGCCACTTTTTTTTTTTAAATTTACTCCATGGCTCGCTGTCCATTCAACACAAAATCTCGATTATTGGCTAAAAGGTTTTGCGATATGGTTTCCTTTTTACTTAAATAATTTTGTAACATTATATATATAAATTTAGGGTAAATTACATGAAAATATAATGTACTTTGTTTTGATTTTTATTTTGAGTAATATACTTTTAGAACCTTCATATTGATACTTAAAACGTAGAATCTCAAACATTTAAGTATCTGAATAACCGTTTATCATGCTAACGTGACAAATGATTTGTCATGTCAGCATGGTAAACAGTTATTAATTAGGTACTTAAATATTTGAAATTTTACGTCTCATGTACTAATATAAAGGTTTTGAAAATGCGTTATCCAAAATAGCAATCAGAACAAAGTATATTACATTTTCATACAATTTATCCATAAATTTAATATGTATAAAATTTCAATTGAAATCAATAATGCTAATACCAATTATTACTTTAATTGGTGATTTGAAGTGTCAAATTTTTTTTTTTGTTAACAATCACATTTATAGTTTTACATTAACTAATTACATTTCAATGATATTTAAAATAATTGAAAATCTAATGTGACAAATAAGTTTTTTATATGATCCAAATTTATCGTTATACGTTTATCAATCGAAGAATACCTTACATCTTTGGTGTTGATCCATTATAAAAGTTGATACCATCTCGTGACTTAAACTTGAATCTTAGCAGTGTGTAGATTCTCATCTAATCCAATATAAATTGACTGATCCAATCAGGACTAACTGATTATAATCAGGTATTCAATTGTAACCGAATCGGGTTGGATCCAAAATTTCAACATCCAAATTGGCTCGACCGATTTCTGGATGCTAGTCCATAATTCAATAAAACCGAACCGATCTAATCCAGTGGTTATTCAATTATCATCCAATTAATAACTACATATAACTATTAACATTTCACGATTTGTTTTCAGCTGATATTTATATGCAGTGGTTTCTAATAAATTAAGAAAATATATAATCAATTGGTTGAAAACTGTGTTTCATTGAGTAATATTCAATAGATGGAACCAATCCGATCCAGTCACCCTTTGGATTGGATTTGATGACAAAATTCCCCATCTATTGAATAACCGAATCAGATCCACCTAAATCCATTAGATTTCAAGCGACAAACACCCTCATTGAGTCTTACACTTTCAAAATGTTAGACGTCTTACGTTTCGAGGAATATTTCCGACGTCTTTTTAATTGGGAAAAATCATTAAAAACGAGTAAATTACGTCTAAACACTATTTCAGATATGTTGATTTTGGTTGGGAAAGCATAGTTTTTAAACATAAACCAATCTATTTCCTTACGAAGATTAAATTAAACCAATAATATTGATGTTATAATAACTTATATGGTTTGCAATAAAAATTGTATTTAATATTAATTTTTTTTGTGGATATTTATTTTAGTTTAGATTTAAAAATTAAAAGAGAACCACACGCTTGATTTTTACCAACTTTTCATTTGAAAAAAGAAGCTAATTTCATTCGTAAACATTTATAAGTGAATTTAGACTTTTCTTCTTATTGTCATTTTATATATTTGATTACTAATAAAAGAAAATCTTAAATTACATATTTTTTTATATTTTTAACATAAAATTAAAATAAGAAATTAGAGATAAGTTTGGAGATAATTATTAAAGAAATAGACCCTCGACATACATTTTCTAGATGTTAGTGGACCTCCCCACTAATTCCTTTCTACTTTAAATTTTGCATTTTTAATAAAATCATCAATTATATATATATAATATAGAGAGAGAGAGAGATAGAGAGAGAAAGAGAAAGGGGTTGGTTTCTGTGAAAAATAAAGTTATACTGAGAAGCATAATAAATGGTCTTCACTATTAGATCGATTTTAATTGAATGAAAATATTAATGAGGTGCACCAAGATGTATTAGATCAATTCCTTCTAAACCACAATTCATGCATGAGTGAGCATTAGATTAAAAATGATCAAGAGTTCAGGTATTTTCTTATGATTCTCACACGATCCTATGCCTATGTGTGTGTGTGTATAGAGTTGAGTTCCAGTGTGTGAGAGAGAGAGAGTTAGAGTGAGAAACGTAAGAAATGATCTTCACATTTGGATGCATATTATTATAAGATACATCGAGATGATATGTACCGAAATGCACCAGATAAATTCCGTATCAAGCGTCATTTATGAGTGAATTTGAGATTAAAGGTAATTAAGGGTCCAGTTCAGGGGAAACACCCAAAAAATGAAAAAAAATTAAGAAACACCCTGGTAACCACCATTCATCTGAACGGTATGTATGTGTGTGTGTGTGTGTGTGTATATATATATATATATACTCATTGAAATTCGTTAATGCATTAATGAATATACATGTTTTTCAAATTTTTTATGGTTCTCACATGAACCGATCCTTATATATACATATACATACATACATATATATATATATACATATACATACATACATATATATATATATATATATAAAATATATATATATATATATATATATATATATATGGTTGGGTTCACGTGAGACCAGTGGTTTTTCGTGAGACCCGTGAGACCAATTTATGTTCATTGATCAACTTTATAAGCTAATGATCTAATTGTCTAAAGTTGCACGGTTGCAATTTTGTAATTATTGAGAAGTCTCGTGTCAATTTTGTGATTATGAATTTTGAGATTATAGATCTAATCCAAGGGTTGAGAATTGGTCTTACGGGTTTCACGAAAAATGTTTGGTCTCATATGATCCCAAGTCTATATATATA
>NC_037540.1:8390376-8423359 GCF_001531365.2 Cynara cardunculus var. scolymus
TATATATATATATATATATATATATATATATATATATATATATATATATATATATATATATAAGAATCAAAGGAGAAATCAACTTGCGATAAATACAAGAATGACCTAACCATATATAATTTTATAGTAATTCATTATAATACGTCTAGAATGACGGGAACGACTAGTCAATGCGACTAAGGTCATGTAAGAAAACCTGCACAAACAATATTGTAACACCTCAACCAATGTTATATTTTTCTCTTTGCCACAAATTGCGATTTGCAATTGGCTCACGGTTTTAGATAGGAGTACTCATGGGTTGGGTTGATCGGGTTGAAGACATTTGAACAACCCAACCCAATGTTTGCGGTTTGGGAAAATCTTAACTCAACTCAAACCAAAGTGCAACCCAACCCGTACGGGTTGGTCGGGTTGGTATTTTGGTATATTAAAATGTTCTTTTAAACTTGAATATGTTATAATTTTTTTTTTATCATCAACCATTTAATACAACTTATCCATATTTCTTACGTATATCACATTCAGTTAATTTTTTCAATTTACATATATATGTTCACAATTACTAAACATATATATGAATGAGTTATATAAAGATGTAAATAGATTGAAAATATGTAATTGTCTAATATATATATTAATAGAAATTCAACAATCATATTAAATTCAAAAATAAAAGGATATTGGGTTCATCAGGTTGGGTTGAGTTCAAATAATAGTAACTCAATACCTACGATTCGACAATTTTACAACTCGATTAGACATCAGGTTGTTTCAGATTAGATTATTTCACGTTCGATTGGGTTGGATGGATTGATTGGGTTGGTCGGATTTTCGAGCACCCTAATTTTAGATCACTTATTATTAGTTGGGTAATTTACTCACTATATTAACAAACATATTCCCATGCATTATTTGATATGGGTTTGTCTAAATGTTACATCGATTCCCTTTTTAGTCCCAACGCAAAAAGGGGAAAGCTAAGGATAACAACCAAACTGGTAATTAGTTTAATATATTATAAGGAATTCAAATTATAATTATAATTATAATTATAATATATAAACAGATGTTTTTGTACATCAGGTCATGTATGAAATAAATTTGTACTTATTAATTAGAAGAATAGTTTTTGCATCTATTTTGTAAATTAGAATATATATATATATATATATCATTAATTCATGATTTTATAAAAACTAGTGAGAGACAAAATTGGTGTTCTCATGTGGGTCTCAACTCTGAGAGTGGTTATTTTGACGCTTAACAGTAACAAAAGGCAATAGATAATAAGGGCGTGTTTCATGAATGGTAGTAACCTAGTTTCATTATGATTACCAAGAAGGCAACTCACCGGGTCCCCACCGACAATGGGGTGCGAAAGCATAGAGAGCAAAACTCGGAGGCCCTATCCTAGAAAATCCAATAGTACTCTATCCTCTCTTTATTAAGCAATTAATTTAACTGTGGGTGTCAAAATCAGTCTGTACGCATCTCGACTAATCCCAGGCTTCCTAAAAATAGCCAAGAAAGTCACCAGTAGTGTAAGACTTGAACCGTTGACCTATATGGAGGATCTATAAAGACCCAAGTCTTATTTTCAGTTGAGCTAATCCCGCAAGGTTTATGAAACGATTTGATATGTTTTGGAAGTGATAATTAGTTTTTAGTATGTGTTTGAATAACTTTCTTCTACTTTTTATTATATGATTAATTACAGGTAAAATGATCAGTTTTTAGGTAACGTGATGAGTTCTTAATAAGTCCCAAGTTATTGGTTACCAATAAATTCCATCATGGTTTAAAGTTGATCGAGCGAGATTATTGAGTCAGACTTGTGCTTTGGACTTGGAGCATTACAAAATCATATTAGAACCGACCATTGTATCATAAGGTTTTGGGGCAAACCTCAACAAGCATGACGAGTGAGGGATTTCTGTAACATTTTATGTGAATCTCATCATCAATGAACAATGAAATTGTTGGGTAGTATTAACAAGGACGTTACTCGTCAAGAATGTTCAATGGTTTTTTTCATTCAAAAAAAAAAAAAATTCAGGGAATTAATCATTCAAAAATGAGAGAGTTTAATAGTTTTTTTCTTCAAAAAGAAAAAAAAAAGTTTGTTGGATTTTTTTAGATTTTTCCCATTTATTTGTTAATTTATTAAATAATCAACATTTAACATTTACTCAAACAAATGATTATCTTTTATTACAACTTCAAGCATGAGAAAACACATAAAACCCTAAATTTTGCAATATGTTAGATGATGATTATTTAATTTCAATTTATTTTTCAAAAATCAAATTTGCTCCCTCAAATTCTTACACGATTCTTGAAATTCTTCCCTAGATCAAAATCCAAATGAATTAATATGTAACAAAATTTATTTTATACAGGTAAAAATTTAATTATCGACCATTTTAACCAGCTACATATGGAACCCGTCCTAAATAACACTAATGTAAAAAAAAACATTGTTTAACTCACTCAGTGGCTGAGGCTAGCCATGCGAAGAGAGGATCGAATCCAGAACTTGTTTTCTATTTGAGCAAAGTCATCTTACCCTTTACCAATTGAGCTACGCTACCAAGATTTTTATTAATTCATATAACACATTTCATTTGATGGAAAAAGATGCGAGATTCAAGTACAATAAACTAAAAAGTTAATTTTTTTAAAATTTTATGTTTATTTTTATTAATAATATGTTGATCTTGTAACATTTAATAAAATAGATATTAAATTATGAAAAAAAAACAAACATAGAAAAACATATATTTATGGGTAAATTGAGAAAGAAATCTTGAAACAAAGAGAAAAATCCAAGGAAATGAAAACCGCCCATGTTCCCACCTGTGTTTTGTACAGTCGTGGTCCCACCCGCATTATCTCCCCCACAAACCTCAATTATTGAAGTAATTATTTATCTTCAAATATATATTAAGGGGTGTCTCAGATTGTTTAAAAAACACACTTATTTTGGCGTGATATTGTTAATAAGTATTTTTGAGTATTTGGATAAACAGTTTATTTCGGTTTCAAACCGGTAATAAGAAATTTTTGAATAAATTAAACAATTTTAAATTATAATAAGTTAATAAAGATTTTTGTAGAAAAACATAAATTGTTTCAAATAAGCAATCCCAAACACCCGCTAAGTTTTTTGTATACACAATATGTTGTAAGACTATAATTTCCCAAATTAAGTTATTAATCGTATTAATTAAATTGGTTGGTAATATTGTATCAACTTAATATATTAGGTTGTTACGTGGTATTGAAAATCATCTATTGTAATAATGATGTACTGTACCGTACCGACTTATATATGTATATAATTATTTAGCATATAAAAAATTAATTAGGTGATTTATATTTAATTATTAATGCATCTGATTCATTTTGTTATAGACGAATTTATCAATTCAACATTTTATTGTTTAACATTTAGTGCATTACTTACTCCTCTTTTGCCTCCTCATAGCAACCCTAACTCATTACTCAATAAAAACCTCGTCTCCTCCTCTCCTCAACGCACACATTTCCATTGTTCGAACGACCACACGGTCTACACTTTATTTGAATGTTTTTGTTGTATTACTTTTGTTTCACTTATTTGGACAAAAGGTTAAGTTTATAAATTTGTAGCTTCAACTTTTGAGATGTTGGTATAAAACCGTACCAACATGCACCAACCCAAAAAAGTTGGTATCAAGTAGAGTTAGTTGATACATAACATAAATATTTATGGTATCAATTATAATTGATTGATACACGATATTCAATAAAACTACAATACCATACCTTATTTAGAATAGTGTGTGTAAGGCAAGTTTCGTGCAACTTTAGAGGCTTCCAAAGTCACTGGAGCTCTTTGAAATTGAAGTTGTACTTCCATAACAATCTTCACAACATCTTTGTATACATCAACAAATCAATTTCAAAATTATTTAACCGTCAATCATGACAGGCTATGAAAATATAATTGTTTTTTTTTTAAATAATCTTTAAAAAATAAATAAATAAACATAATTGAAATTTATGATAAAATCAGGAAAAATGTCATTTTCATTTCCAAGAGAAAAAGGATAATATATAATAATGAAGAACACCAATTTTGAAATTCATGACTTAATTGCATTATCACCCACAGAAGGGAAGTGAAGTCTTACTCTTGAAAGCGAAAATAAGGAGTGGTTTATCAATTGTTTATTTTTAATAGTCAACATTTTTATGTATTTTATTGATAACATTATTAAATTTTTTAAATGAATTGTTAGTAAACGGTTTTTTTTTTCCGGGGTAAATGTACATGTTTACTTAGTAAGATAAATATATCTGATAAATACTTACTCGGTAAACTTTTAATAAACAACCCTGAGTTTAACAATAAGGGGTCGTTTATATAAGCATTTATTCGGTAAGTACTTACCGGACAAGTTTTTATTAAAAAAATGCATCGTATGCAACAAATTATCCCGGTAAGCGCTAATCATGGTAAGAGTGTTTGTCCTCACTTACCGGGTAAGACTCGAGATTCTTGCTTTCGTTTTTATCGGGTAAGATTCTTAGTCTTTGCCATATATATATTCATTCGGTAAAGTAAATTGACTTGGTAAGCGCTTACCCGAGTACCTAAATCTAGTAGATTTTTTAAACTTTGATAATTTTCTATTTTGGATGTTAATACATTAATGATATTATTAGAAAATTCCTACTACCTTTAATTATTTATAACTTCATATGAAAATAATTAAATTTGTATGCATCAAAATGTCCCAATAACATAGACTATTATAGCCTTGTTTGGTCATTGACAGGGCATGTGAAAGTCACAAGCTTATAATCAACCCTACATATAATAAAATAAAAATACATTTTTATTAAATAAAAATGATTTATTAAAACCATAAAACTATATATTATAAGTTCATATCACAATAATTAAAGAGTTATTTGATTGTTTTTCCATTAAGTTATGCATGGATAAAGTTGGTTGTATGACTTATTTTGTTTATATAGATTTGAGAGAGTTTTTTCGTAAATGAAAGTAACGTGTTTTTAATTAGGAGGGACAAGTTTAAAAAAAATTGGGCTTATCGAATAAGTCATTTTTTATATCATAACTGCTACTAAACATTCTTATATAAGCGAATGAATAAATTAACTAACTGAGATTCCTATTGAACTTATTAAAGAACTCAATAACATATAAAATTGAGGGCATGTGAAAGTCACGAGCTTTAATTTCAATAAGCCCTTACATAAAAATGAAAGTCCAAAAAGATTTTCCTATTTGGACTAATTCGTTTGTAATCGTGTTTGGAAAGGTGGAGGTGGGGGTGGGGAAGCTTTGACAGCTGAGCATGTTTGGTCGTAAGTTCATCGTGGTGGTTTGCTGGGATTTGGCGAGTGTTTTTGTTTTTTAAGATTGTGTTTCTTTGCTTTTTTCTGCAAGTATGGTTCGTCTGTTCCAATCTTGTGTTAGGAGCCGTATTCTACTGTTGCTGTAGCGGTTGTCCTTAAATCTCTCTCAAGTTGGTAAGGGGTTTCGTTTGCCGCGGTTTGATTTAGTTTGTTTCTTCGGTTTTATGTAGTTTGTTCAGTCTTGATTTCGAGTGGTGATGCTTGTTACAAATCTTGTGTTTTGATTTTCTCTATCTTGTTTGGTTTTTGATTATATATTGTTGTCTTAAAATAAGTTGGATAAATATTATTTTCCTTTTAAAATTGTTTAAATTTTCAAATATGTACGATTTCAATTTATATAATTGAAATTTCATTTTAGGTTAATTAATTAATTTTGTCTTTTTAGTTTGTTGTATTATATATCAATTTATCTTTCAGATTTTTAAATGGTTGAAACATATTAATCAAATAACTAAAATGTTATTTTAAAATAAATAGAATAACAATTGTTGTAAATTGATTAAAAATATTAACTTAAAGATTTACCAAAAATATTAATATTACATTTTTATGATAAAGCTTAAATGAAGGTTTTATTTTTTTAGAGATTAAATAAATATTAAATATAATCTAATATATCGTATTATATAATCTAATAAATATAAAAAAAAAGGGAAAAAATAGAGAGTAAAATGACCAATATATCCTTAATTTAAGTCACTTTTTTAAACTAGTTTTAATTGGAGAGATCAAAATTAAGATAAAATGACAAGTATGTTAGTCAAAAGTGTAATTAGTCTATATAGAAACAAAACTTAATATTGAGTGATAACTAAAAATGTTAATCAAATTCCAATGAATATTTTGGACCTTTTTTTGGGAAATATCGCATACTTTTTTGTTGTAAATTTATAGTTTAATAAATAAGAAGATTTATTAAAATAGCCACGTCTTAGTGTTGGTTTCTATCTCTTGATAAACGTTTGTAATTGCATTTGTAGACCCAGTTAAAAACGACAAAAACACTAAACTTTTTATTTTTGTCTGTAAAAAAGTTACATTTTTTTTACTCTATTAGACAAAAAATTTACATTTTCACCCAGATTTACAAAAAAAGAAAATTAAAATTACGAAACTAAGACTATTTTAATAAACCTTGTAAAAATGGTTAAAAAGTGAAACCTCTTCATAAAATAAAATAATATATAAAAACGTAACGTTCAAGCAGTCTTTTTTTTCTTCGTATTGTTGCATTTACCAGAAAATTCAGAAGCAACTGAATTATTAGTAGCAGTAGGTAATTGTTAAATTTAGAAAAACATACGTTCTTAAGGTTTATATCTTTTTTCTATTAAGACAAGTCAAAGTCAATGATAGCCCATGCATCAAGACTTTATATACATACATCTTTTCTTGTTCTTGTAGAACATTATACTTTTTTTTAATTAGATTTCCATACTGTTTTGTTTTCTTGTAAACTAATAATTGTAGATTTTTACATAGGAATGTTCCAATCTTTTTAAAGGTTTTGTTACATCCAAAACTTTTGATTACACATAAATCAGATAACAACGAATATAAACCAATTAATTAGGGGGTGCTCGTGATAACTTTTGTTAATCAAAACTTTTTTCTGTTTGTTTTGTTGGATTGTTCGGAATTGAAATCTTAAGATTTAATTAGGGGGTGCTCGGGATTTTCTGAGATTTCGTAGGATTGTATGCATAAGGTTTTAAAAAAATGTTAAAGACATTTGTTTTCCAATAATCGAAAAATAAAAATGTTATCTAATTATTTTTATAATTTTTTATAAAAATTATTTATAAATAATGGAATCCAATTTCATTATAAATCCTACAAACCAAGCACACCAATAATTTCAAATCAATTCCATCTTAAATACCTCCAAATCCAAATCGCTACATGAAATTCAAGCCTCTAAAAAGTAATCATGCAAACCAAACGGACCATAAGAATTTCAAAATCTTATGTTTGTTGGATTTCAATTAAATCCTAAGATTTCAAATTCGAACAATCCAACAAACCAAACATAAAGATCCAAATCCTCTCAAATCCATTTCATTCTTACAAACCAAACGAGACCTAAAGTTATTAAATCAAACTTAAAATCTTAATAAAGTTTATTTGCAATTAATGTTGCATAATGAGTTACAAGTCTCATTCTTTTATTGGCGTGAAATGGGTCATTACAATTCCCATCTCATCTAATTATAGATTTTATTTTATAATTAATCAGTTTATCATTTTTTATTATTATTATAATTAAAATTAATATATTTTAAAATAAAATGGTTGTGATCCTATCTGTCCGACCCAACTCAATTACGTCATTAGAAAATGGAATATCAGGAAAATCTAGAGATCCATAAAATAGTAATAAAAAACTATTGATTTGCATGTCATTAGACTATTTTGGAGATTATGTCTCTTATATTATTATAAAAGATAGTCGTATATATAACTAACACGTACAGTACATTAAAGTAATAGAAAAAAGATTTTTCAGTAATAGAAAAGAATAAGATAAACCAAATTCAGATCTGACCCTGTTATCGCAATCCCTCATAGCTGATTTAAGTGCTACTTACAAGTCTCAAAGCTAATACATGCTATTTCGCTCTCACGCTCTCCCCGGGCTTTCTTTCCTTGGAGGCATCGGGAGGATGGGCTGCTTCCGTTGCTCTACTCTACTCGCACTGTATTCCGTCCATGACTGCCAGTACCTTTCACTAATTTTTTAAAGCTAATTTAAAAGCCTTTGAACTGGTATATTGTTTGGCCATTTAGGGTATTAAGACTGATATTATTTAAAATATAACTTTAAAAGAGACGTTTAACGTTGTCTAATCTGATGACATATTTCACTTTCAAACTATAAAGTATTTAATAGATTTTTTAAAATCATTAAATCTTAAAAACATCTATTAAATCGGTTCCAGAAAACGATCGAATAGATACATATTTCTTTTCGTATGCAACCTTCTCATAGAAAAAGATGTTGTCTTGTAGGTAAAGAGGACCATTTAGGCTCTAATAATTACAAAATACGAATAATGGAGTTGGTTCGATCTTATCTTTTGTTTGATTAACAAATGGATATTCGAATTTCATGATTTAATTCCACCAATTATTTTTTTAATAATAATTTTAGATTTTATTTTTCATTATTGTGATAATTAAGGTAATTACTACTGTTTTTTGAACAATATTAGTATTATCTTAACTTACTGATTCAAACAAATTTAGATGATCAAATTATATTTTAGAATTACATTTTATGCGAATATGCGCTTCGTTATATTATGAACATGTTATTAGAAAAATGTAAGCAAATCAACAGTTGCAATATGCCTTGGTATGTCTTTACGTTAATAAGGTGTGTCATAAGGTACTTTTTATAGCGCAACATTTTTTTTTTTTTTGCTATATTAACTTATATATCATGTAAGTTAAGTCGTTGGATTGCTAGCATGGGGTTGATGTTAGCGGTGGACCTATGACGGCCATAGTGTGGTCCTATGCACCACTCAATAGATTTTCGCAAGTACATTTTTTGGGCTGTAAAATTGTATTTGTTATATTTTGAGGGGTGTTCCTGGATATACGAGAATACAAGGGACATCAACCACGAAACCGTTAAAATCCTTCAAAATCGTCAAAAAAAAATACTCGAAAAAGTCCTTGAAAATCAAGTAAAAAGACTTAAAATTCCCTAAAAAAAGTGGAATTCGGCTAAAAATACATCGAACGATTTTGCGGGCTTTTGATTCACTTTAAAGGTACACCTGCTTAATAAAAATCCTTGGTCCACCACAGGTTGACGTAACCCCTGAAACCCAAAGACACAAACATAACCCATAACTTGTAAATCAACATAGAAAACTTATATAATGAAAGTTATTAATAGCTCACAACTTTAACAACATAAATAGTTCACATGTCTCATTTTCAATGAACTTGCAACGGATTGTTACAACACCCCTAGTCCCAATTTTTTTGAATTCATGGCGTTCACGTCAAACCAACCAAAATCCTAAGTAATCATATTTTTATATTTTATTTACTAATGGTATTATTTAATATACAAATCTATATAATATTTAGGGATATAATATATCTTTTCCAATAAGAAAACAAAATAAAGGAAAAGTAAAAAAAATAATTGAGAAAGAAAGTGTTGGTTGAGGATGACAATACGACGTTGTGTTGTGTGTTGAAAATTTGAAATTTCCATTTTAGCCACAAACTATTTTCTACAACAATGACCATTTTAAGATCATTAGTTGCCGGTTCTTTTCATCCGTTAGTGCTTGCAATCACAATGATTGCATATCAATATATCTTGTCATTCATATTTATTTTTTTGAACCATTCATCTTCTCGTAGACGAAATGCGTTGTCGTTTACTAAACGTTTACCCGGTAAATACTTATTGGACAATTTTTCTTACCGGATGAACATGGTAAGGGGCAAGAATCTTACTCGGTAAAAGCAATGATAAGAATGGAGAGTCTTACCCGGTAAGTGAGGGTGACGACTCTTACCTGGGTAAGCGCTTACCAGGTAAATTGTTGCATAAGATACGTTTTGATGTACTACAATCTTATCCGATAAAATAATCATAGTGTTGACTCTTAATGATGAGCGCTTACCGGATACGCCTTTAAGTAAACGGCCCCTTAGATATCTCTAGGCTTTTCGTATTTGTTGACGTAAGTGGGCATATTATGTTTAGAATAAACACTTGGTCCCTGTGGTTTCTTGTTTGTACCACTTTTGGTTCTTATAGTTTCGACATCACAAGATGGCTATTGTGGTATGTAAAAAAGACCGGATTTGATCCGTGCCTCTAACGGCTGTTAATCGAACCCGTTAAGACGTTAAGTCAGGGTATTTAAGTCTTTCTATATGCTTATCTCATTTTTCTTTAATAAATAAATAAATATGTAAATTACAGGGACAAAAAATGTAACTTACCCTAATATAAACATTAAGACACGACGTTTTTTCACCGACCTCTCTTCTCCGACGCCGGTCACCCCTTCCTGCGACTCCGGTTCTTACACCTCTGACCATGACACCTCCATCTCCGACGAGCAGCCCCTCCCTCTTCATTCTCTTCTCCAACGAGCACCCTAATCCTCCACCCATGTTTAATTTTTGCCTCTGCATCTACAACACAAACACCATCCACACATTGAAACCCTACAAATTTAAACTAAACGAAAAGTGGTTGTTTCAACCCAAATGTAACTTGGAAAGAAATTTGTTTGTTAAAGATGTATTTTATTGAAGTTTTTCTGATTCATCGAGAGTTTCGTGGGATGCAGATCTGTCCCTATCGATAAAGAAACATGGGTTTAGAGAAATTTGAGTGGATGTAACAGACGCCAGATCGAGAATGGTGTCGGTAGGAGGGAAGGGTGGGGTAGGGTTGTTTAGGCACCAGGGTCCAGATGGTTGTGACCGACGAAGTTGTTCCAAGGGGATGTGCATCCACTAGTGAGGGAAAGGGTCGCTGGAGTGACAATGAGGGGGGAGGCGGTGGGTTATATGCAGGGGGTGGCAGTGGCTGGATGGTTCACCCAAGTGTGGTTGGATGGTTCACCGGAAGCATTGGCCGGAGAGTTCATCGGAGGCGTCAAAGTCGTTAGGGGCTCGTGTCGGTGTCAATATTTTTGGTTTACAATTTTCGTTTATTTGCATAATCATTTTTGGTCCATGTAATTTGCATAATCATTTTTTTAATAAAAAGTGAGAATAAAATGGAAAAAGACTAAAGTACCCCACATTTAATGAGATTTTCCAATGATCGTTAGATGGAGAGACCAAGATATTATTACAAACCACAATGACCATATTATAATGACGAAACTGTAGGGATCAAAATGTTACAAACAAGAAACCACATAGACCAAAATTTGAATTATATGATATTTATATACGGCAAATTGAACAATAAACTCATACATCATTTTCATATTTGGTAAGATTTTGAATCCCTGACCTGCTAGGAGGTCAGAGACTCATATACCGCTAAACCAAAAATCCTTTAATAAGAACTTCTCAAGTTGATGAACTATTGTAAATAAAACTCTTCCCTTAAACCTTTTGATTTCCAAATTTATATCGTTTAAGTGTGATGTTCGTGTTTAAACAATTTCCCCGTTTTTGTACTAATAATATCTTCTTACTTCTTTGAAATTTTATAGAATTTAGAATATTTTTTTTACGATTATAGCTACAATTTCTTCACATCCTAACAATTTCCCGATCGTTGTTCCGACAATTTCTTAAGTTCTCAGGTGGGTCATTGCTTTATCAAATTCAAAATCCATGCATCAAGTTACGTTTTGAATCGTAATCAAGTTCCCAAATTTAATATGTTCAAAATTTAACAGATGATTTTTTTTCTTACAGTTTTTAATGTTGTTGATATGAATATATATATATATATATATATATATATATATATATATATATATATATATATAACGAGCTTTGAAAACGAAAAATATGAGAACGACGATGATCAATCAAGCATGTCTAAAGTTTTGTTTTATCGTTGTTTTGCCATTTCTTTTTTGTTACACATATTATCCCAACCTTTCAGTGGAAAAATGAGTTTTTTTTTTAATTAGATTAAAGTTTAGGTAGGGATGACAATTTTGTACCAAATCAAACCAACCAACATGTATACCAACCATACCAATTTAATCAGTACCAATTACATTTGATTGCTGGTACCATATCAAGTATGTAAACTTGATTGATACACGATATTAGAAGTTGCGTACCACGTTAGTACCATCTCATATTATTATATATTAAAGACTAAACATTGTAACTTTAACTCTTTGTTAGAACATTTGAATATTTGCAAGTTTTTTTACTTTGAACTAAAAACCCTTAACTGTGAAACCCTAGATAATTAATAGTAATACAAATCAATCTTAATCTCGAGTCAGCCAAATGTGTTCAACCAAATCGGAGCATAGTTGATGATGAACTTCATTTGAGCGCATCTCAAAGTTATTTGAAAATATTCATGGGTAGAACATTGAAAATTTTGTGTCTAATTATCTATCTTTTCATCGATATATTAACGATTTGGTATTTTTCTTTAAATAGAAAAGATATTTTACAGTTACTTATAATTTACGGTTTATGAAATTAAATAATTATTTGAAAAATAATCTAAACATAATAATATAATGAGGTAATTATAAACTAAATTTATTTACCAAAATAAATATTATTATCTCGATAAAATATTCCCTTCTTCCTCTATGTTGTTATAGAATACAAAAATATGTATAAAAACTTAGAAGAAAACAAAAACAAAAACAAAAAACAAAATTAATTATATAATTTTTAGTAATTAATTTATATATTTTTGTATTAGTTCTAACTTATATGTTTTTATAGATTTATTAAAATATAATATAATGGTTAAAAAACAATTTAATAAAAAAAAGGAATGTAGATAAGAACAAGAGTTGTTAGTTCAAGCATATGGGTTCTTATAATAATATATGACACAAGAAACTTCTGTTCCATAATGAATGTTCTTATAAAAACTTCTACAAGAACTTCCATTATGGATGCTCTCATATACATTATCTATAAAGGTATGTATGATTAGAATATATATATATATATATATATATGTATGTGTGTGTGTGTGTGTGTAAAGGTTCAAACGAGAATACCTTTATTTTACAAGAACACGAGAACATCTTTATCACATGTGATTATACGCGTGAAGGGACCCTGTGATGTGTGGACGACGTGTTCTACGACTTAGGCTGCGCCAAAAGTCGTGTGCGTCTATGATTTAGCATCACATATGATGGTCTTAATGGATTATAGTATCATATCAACAACAACCTTATCACATGTGATCATACCTGTGAGGGGGCTTAGTGGTATGAGGGGGTTTAGTGGTGTAAGGGAGACTTGGCCCGCAACCAAGATCGCATCGAAAATCGCTCACGTCTCTGATTTAGTATCACATGTATATCATATGTGATGTAATAATAGTATCTCATGTGATTGTCTATGGTAAAAAGATGTTCATACGTTCTCGTAAAATGAAGGTGTTCTCGTTTGAACCCTTCCATATATATATATATATATATATATATATATATATATATATATATATATGTCATGTGTCTGTGTATAGAGAGAGAAAAAAACGATCAAATACAAAACACCCATATATGTATAAACCATGCAAACCATCATTATCCGTCAATTTTATTGTTTAATTTAATGATTTTGTTTCATGAAATTGTTTAATATTATGAAATTGTTTCATATAATACTTTTTAAGATGAAGTTGTTTCATATATGGTTATGGATTTGTTTTATACAGTACTTATGAAATTTTAATAAAAAAATTTCATGTATTTCTATAAAATTAATATAATGAAGATAATAATATACATGATTAACACCCTTTACAATAAAAAAAAATGATTAATCAACCTCTCATAATAAAAAATTATGATCGATTAAATAAGGTTTATACAAATAATATGATTTACAAAGTAAACCTCCTTTATATATATTATAAATTGTTAAAAATGAACCATCTGTACTTAACATATCAATGCAAATTAACTACTTTTGGCATTTTCTGATCATTACCATATAAAAAAACTCTAAAAATAGTGGAAAATATATTTAGGCTATAAGTTTGATTAAAAAAAATACTTTTAACTAAATTAAACATATAAATATATAGAACTTGAAGAATAAAAACGTATTACTAAATAATAACTGATTATATTTTATTATATATATATATATATAGACGGCAAATCGAATGTAAACTTTCTAAACGTTAGAAATCTATAAATCAATATTTATGAAAATGATGAAGGTTCTTTTATTATGATTTAAATATTTATAAAAGGTAAACAATGTTATGAATTATGATCAACATTTTATATTAAAAAACAATCAATATATTTATGAAACCAGATATTTGTTAGACTAGATAGATGACTGATATTGATTTGTATGATTTGTAACTTTTTCATAGTTTGTATTTGATTGGGATTCAATACACACACACACACATAGAGATATTTGAAAAAGAAAACAGTCAATTTTTTAAAAATGCAAGAAGTGTCAAGTCACATGTAATCACATATTATACAAACATGTAATTACCATACATTATATGCAAACACGTCGCATTGATCGGCCACAACACAAACGACTTTTTCCACAACCTTGGTGACATTGATCGACTCATCCGCACCCTTCTGAACGTGTTGTATCAAATGTGATCCGACCCTTCTCGCATTTTTTTGTAAATTGACCGATTTTTTACATGATCCGTTTATATATACATACACACACACACACACACACACACACACACACAGAGAGAGAGAGAGAAACAAATACACACTACGAAGCTTCTTATTGTTTTATTATACTATAAAGTCCGAATAACAATTTTGACTGCCCTCATATATTTAATGTTACGTGTTTGCTCGGATGTGAGAAATTTTCATGTAGACCATTTATAGTTTATTCAGAATGTGTGCGTACGTGTCTATATATATCTTAATATATATTATATCCATCTTTATTTAAACCCCATGATATATGAGTTATCAAGTGTTATTGTTAATCATGTCCTCGTCACACTATCAAACATTATTTATTTTAGAATATAATTATACTATCTTATATATAATGTTTGTAAGATACGCAAGTATCATTACATGCATTGCATATGGTATTAATATGATAATATTAATAGACTAAAATCCAGATATCTACTGATCTTTTATATTATATGTGATTGCACATCAAATCATAATTAGACGAGATGATTAAAACAGTTTTTCTATTTTTTGAGAAGCAACGCGCATTAAATATAAACAGAAGTTAAAGCCCCTCTAAATATGCAACTGGGAGACGTGGTAAAGAGGAGAGAACAGATGGATGAAAAAGCCATGGTATAAGAAAAACCAAGACGCAGAAAGAGACTGTAAAAGCCACAACCAAAAGTAGGGGTGTGCAGAAAGTCATCTAATCCAGTATCAACTGACCGACCATCATCGGATATCCAATTGTAATTGGATTGGATTGGATCCAAAATTTCAACATCCAAATCGGATCGGTCGGTTCTTGGATGACGGTCCAACATCCAATAAAACTGAACCAATCCAATGCAATGACCATCCAATTACCATTTGATTAATAACTATATATAATTACTAATGTTTTTAGAATTTTGTTTTCAATTGATATTTATATACATTGTTTTTTAATAACTTAAAAATATATATAAATCACTGGTTGAGTATTGGATCAAATGATTGGATGAATCAAATACGATCAAATGGATAACCAATAGCAACATTCAATGGAAGAAACTGATCTAATCCAATCACCCACTGGATTTGAATCGAATAGGACGTCCAATGTTAATCGAATTGGATCGGATGACAAATCCAACATCCAATGGATGATTGGATTGGATCAGATCATCAAATCCACCTAAATCCATTGAATCTCAACCGATGAACACCCCTGTCCAAAAACCCGACAAAACACAGAATATTGTAAAGATTGTTAACCATAAATAGATTAACTTTTAAGAAACTTTTTTCCAAAAAAGTAGAGTAAGGGGTTGTTTACCAAACACTTACCCGGATAAGTGTTTACCAAGTCACATTACTTCATCGGATGAATATGGTAAAGACCATGAATCTTACCCGGTAAAAGCGAGACAAGAACCATGAGTCTTATACGGTAAGCGAGAGTAAGCATTTACATTGTAAATTGTTGTATACTATGTCGTTTTGGTGGACTAAAATCTTACATGATAAGAAAAATAATAGTGTTAAATTTACCGGTAAGCACTTATCAGGTAAGTGTTTGGTAAACGGATAGGTTTTTTAAAATTTCTGATTTACTTCTTTATGGTTTTGAAATGATTGTTTTCATCCCTTCAGTTTGTAATTCATTGTTATTTTCATCTCTAAATCTAAATCTTACTTTCTTTCTTTTTTAATATAAGAGGCTAAAACAGTAAATCGTTGTTAACCACATGATAAAAAAATAATAATAATTTATAAATTATAAGAATGAAAATGATATATAAACCATTAACATTAAAATCTTAATTTTAAAAGCATATAAAAAAATCAAAAGACAACATGGACAAAAACCCTAATTTACTCAAAAAAATATATATTATATTACTGAAAAAATGTACTTTTTAAACAATACAAAAATAATCCTTGTTTTTATTAAAATAATTGATTTAATTATTAAATAAAATAAAATAAAATAAAAAAAGAATTGTAGTTGAATGGATATGGATTGGAGATGATGTGTATGACATCTCATTGGATGTGAGTACGGATTTTGATCCTCATGGATTCTCATTGGGACCCTACCCTACCCTACCCTCCCCTCCATATTCATTTTTAATTAGTTTATTTTTTATTTTTTATTTTTTATTATTTATTATTTATTATTATTTGAGTTCCTATGCTAAGTGGGATCTCTATTTTAAATATATGCTCCATGTTAACATCCATTTAAAAAGTATGATATAAAGACATGCTCATTTCAAATTACACATCACATCTCTTTCAATATGTTTTCAGTCTCTTTCTGTTTCTTTTTTCCATCTTCTCTGTTATCTCAACGACACTACATTTGAAAAGATCACATGCGGACGCAAGAGTTATCGTTAGTGGGTGTTCATCTAAACCGTATAAATCATCCACACCGTATTATTGTATTGCACCGATAAGTGCGGTTTAAATTTTTCACGATGCCGTTTGTCTAGTGGTTGATCTGTGATGATGGTCGCCCAAGGGGGAATTGACCAGAGATGGTAATGAAGTCGGCAGGTTGGGAGCGTTAAACTGTGTTATAAAATATTAAAATAATGTAACGTATTATATAATATATTGTTATAATTTTTTTTTAAGAAATATTTGGATAAAACAGTAAAAAAGACCAAAATATCATTGATTAGACAGACCTTTTTAACATAGTTACTTCAAGGGATGAAAAAAAACAATGATTTGCTAACCACAGAGACGAAAAAACAGTTTATAAAGATTAGGGATGAAAATCGTTATAAACACCAAACCACGAGCATAGGAAATTCAATCTCTCGCATATTTGGTATATTTACATGATAGGATCATATTAGCCAAGAAACAATAAGTCAATGTTGCAAAGCATTTTTTCTTGTGGGTTTTGTCATTTACGATGTATTTAGATGAAAAGTGGACCCACTTTAAAAATTAAATTTAGAAACTACAGCTCGTGGCACTGTAAGGATATACTGCAATTTGTGACACCACAAAGACATGTTGCAGATTAGGATGTTGACTTATGGTTTCTTGACTATTTTGTGAAGAAAAAAGTTTTAAAAGGGTTAAAAAGTAAAACTAATTTTATATATGGTTATTTATGATGATAATCCTCAATTTATTGTATGTTTTATGAAAATTACTCGATTAAAACGACATATAATTTTAATAAAATATTTAAAATGTGTTTTAAAACGAGAAATTTTTAAAAATTCTGTCTATTCAGTACCATAATTAAGTTTATTAATCTATACTATATTATAAAACATTTAGAAAAAAAAAAACTATTAAAAACATTTTTTTATGCATTAGATACTATTTATTGGTGCATATTACTTAAAATTCAAGAATACAAGTAAATTGTGCATATGTACAACTTATTAAAACTTTATATTTGAATTTGTGTAACTAACTGCAGATAAACATAACCAAATGCTAGATATGTATCTCATTTTAAATATAAAAAACAAAAATATATTTTGGATAATTATTGAATTCTAACAAAATACTAATTATTATCTTCATAAAAAATTATATTATTAAATCAAAAAATAAATGATTTCATTATTAAATTTATATTAAATTATAATAAAAAATTAAATTAAAGAAATTACACAAAAAAAAAAAAACTTTTAAATATTTAATTTGATACTGATATTTTTTTTAAACAAAATAAAAATGTTATCGTTTTCTCAGTACCACATAAAGTCGTATTATAACATCGGCGAAAACAGTATAAAATGAAACATTAAAATCGAGATTATCTTACTGCATTGCACGAGTATTATTCTAGTATCTTTTAACAGAAATGAGATTTTTTAGAAAAATTAACATTAAAAAAACTAAATATTTAAAAAAAATATTATTACAATTTGCAAAAAAAATAATATCAAGGAAAAGAAAAGAAGTCACAATTATGAAGGATTTTGACCCTACTTGATGAGCATTAATTTCCCACTTTCTTAGCACAACCTATCTTTAAGACATTAAATTTGAGGCCCTTGTTCTCTCGCTTACGGGGCGCCCGTTCCCGCACATCGTGCCCAGCGTTGCCCGTGCATCGGCTAAACTGTGTGCCTATTTCAAAAAAATAAATAAATAAATAAAAATTACATCTTTATTTATACTATATTAAAAAGTATTTGATAAAAACTTTTAAAAACTATTTTTTATATATAAAGTATTGCTTATTGATTAATATTACTTAAAATTTAAGATTATAAGTAAATTGTGCATAAATATAAGTTATTAAGTTTTAAGTTTGAATTCGTGTAAATAATTGTAGATAAATATAACCAAATACAGGATAAAATTCTTATTTTAAATATAATTAAGATAATTATTGAGTTCTAATAGAATAGTTATTATCTTCACAAAAAATATTATTAAACCAAAAATAAATTACTTCGTCATTAAACCTAAATTAAATTATAATAAAAAAATTGCATGAAAGAAATTACACAAAAAAATGAGAACTTCTTTTATATATATTTTTTATTTTTATGATAACTTCAAATTTATATTTTATTAAGAAAAACATTAATGTTTGCTCAAAACCACATAAATTCATATTATAACATCGACAGAGACAAAAAAATGAAACACTGAAATCGGGATATATTCCCGCTGAATTGCACGAGTACCCTTCTAATATCGTTAAATGTATTTTTACTTATTAATTTTCTTTCATATAAATCAATATTAAAACTTACTTTTTACATTTACAGTACATAACTAAATCTGATTATTACATAAAAAAAATTACAAATAACATTCTCCTTCTAACAATGTTAGAATCGTAATTATGCGATATTATTTAATATAAAATTCGATTACAAACCAAAAATTATTTTATTGTTTGTTTTTTTAAATTGATTAATTATGAGACAGATAAATATTTTATAATATAGTATAGATATTAGTTTTAATGATTGATAAATCGATACATTTATTATTTATATATAAACAAAGGACAAGTTAATTGATTTTGGACTTGTAAGAGCCAAGGACCGATCCAAAAAAGGATCAGCTCAAACACCGGTTATATGCGAAAGACCGTTTTGGTCCTAAATTTTAAACTTATAATTGGTTCTTAACCGGTTCAAAAAGGCTGCAAACTGGTCATTCGTTAACGAGAAACTGGTCCATGCCTCTCCATAATCGACACCATAGAAATTGCGTAAAAGAATTGGCAGATTTTTTTTATTAAGACACGAATGTCAATTCACACTGAGAAAAAACGACAAAAGGCATTGCTTAATCTTGGTGCTGGTTCAAGTTCGCAAATAAAAATTAGGCTTTTGGGCCTTGCTTATAAGTCACAAGTTCGAGTTTCCTTAAGGTCATTAGGGTTTTTTCCTGACTATTGTCTTTGGTAGGTCACCATGAAATTAGTTAAGGCACACATAAATCGACCCGTATACGCACTGTTAAAAAAAACGGGGACTGCTTTTATATTATGCCCATAAGCTCAAGGGTAGATCTCCTTCACACCCAAAAACCTAACTCCATCTTATTCATAAAATGGTGGATTTATAGAACAAACTATTTTTGTGTCCTCTCGTTTAACAAGCAAACATCTTTGTCTTTCGACTTCTACATACACAATCATACTTTATGTACGATGTTACTCTTGATTAGGGATATTCGGAACAACGCTGGTAGGCAAAACCTCACTATCGTACTCGAGGGATAATTTCTTAGGTGGTGCACATTATTTAAAGACACTGACCAGATATTTAAAATCCTTGTTTTGTGGTAGCGAAATAACCTCGGTCTATCTGATTACTTTATTCTTGTCATGGATGTGTGGACAAACCTTGGAGGGAGGTTATTTTGCACATAAAATTGCTTTCAGAATTTCTTCACTTCACACACGAACACAAATGCAGAAATATAAGACTTTGGGGAAGGGAATAAGAAACGCATCACTCTAGAGTGGTTTGGCTATTTGACTACTACATTTTTCTCGAGCCCACCTCGGGACACATTGATCTAACAGTGGGTTATTTATGATGGAACGAAACTGTTGTACAAGTTTGAGTACACATTCTTCCTTTTGGCAAGGGCTTTGATTGGATTTGTTTGTAAAATCACTTGCAATGATATAGATATTAACGAAGAAAGCACATGTGATTTGAATATCAAAAACAAAAAGCTACCAAAACTTCCTTAGAAAAGTACTCTAAATCACAATCATGTTTTAGCTAGCACTTTGTTTATAGAGTAAATTACAAATTCCGTCTCTGTGGTCCCTCAATTGAAATAATTACAAATACAGTCATTATGGTTTCACTTTTATCATAGAGTGAGTGGGTCTATTTGTCCTAACTTCACTAACCATTTTTTTGTTATGTTAAGATAATATTGTTTTTTTACTTATTTTTCTTTGAAACATAATTTTAAAAAGATAATTATAAAAGACGATATTACCCATGATGTAACAGAGCATTGGTTAGTAAAGTTAGAGCAAATGACCCAATCTATAGCAAAAGGTGAAACCAAATGCGATAACATACTAAATAGTGAAAAAAAAAATTAATAAACATTAAAAAAAAACATACTAAAAAATTAAAAATATTGATTTTATGTCAAAAAAAAATGGATCATGTAAAAAATCATTAGAAAACCTTGTAATGGATGTTCTTTAACATTTACAACTCAATAGGTGAACACAACTAATTATTTGGCTAATGTTGCGGAATGAAAATAACAGGGAATGAAAATGAGAATAAATTTTCATTCCCCCCAGTTTAACCAGGAATAAAGTTTTGGGCTTCAAGAGGAATGAGCTCATTATATTTGAAAAAACCAAACAATTTCCTTTATTTTCATTCGCATTGATTATTGTTTAATATCTCTAACCAAACATCCATAAATTCTTTTAACATTCGACCCAAGTTCTAATAATCTTGTTGCAGAAACTTTTGACTACAAATATCTAAAACTTACATAAAATCTTCACAATTGTTGAATCATAAACACAAGTCATCTTGGATTTGAATTTTTTTTATTTTCTAAAACTTCAAAAATAATGAAACTTCTCACGTTACTTACCAAGAAGATAAACATATCATCAAACCATCTGTCAAATTGAGAAACAGTTATCTCAAAATTGACCAATAAGATGTTCAAATGTTGAACTGTTTATTCGTCAAACCAAAAATTGTTTTAACACATTAGATTCTTAGGCCAAAAGTTCGACCATAATCATGAATCTAGAAAACATAGATGAATAAACCAAATTAAACAGACCCGATAAATCTTACAGAGATGTAGGGTCCAGATGTAAGCGGAACTAGTGGTAGATGAATGTACTTGCCAACAAAAGTGTTAGTCCATTGGTAAATAGCCATGACTTCTCTCAAGATGTACTAGTAACAGATCAAGTGGATAGATTTAATGTAAAAGGGTTTAATCATTTCAAAACTCCAAAATTTGTAAGATCGATGAAAACTTTTACCATAAGGCCGTGTTTGGTACATGGGACATAATAGGATAGGACGATTAAAAACTCGTTGTCTCACGTTTGGCGTGACATGGGACAAAACAAGAACTCACTGTCCCATGTTTGGTGCGGCAAAAGACAGGGACAATAACCGGGACAAGGTGGGACAGCGTGGAAAAAAAAAAGTTTTTTTCTTGTTCCACCAAAATAGGTGGAACAAGGGACAAGAATGAGATAGAAACTAAAATATTACTAATTAAACTTCGTTTGATATATAACCTTAACATGGTATTTGTTTTAATGGTTATCATCGCTAGTTTTCGCCACCACCATAGCCACCTCCACAACCACCATTGACCACCGACCACCACCGTCTATCACCACCTCCACAACCACCATCGGCCACCGACCACCACTGTCCATCTCCACATCCTCTTCTATTACAACCACCTCCTCTACCACCTCCACAACCATCGTCGGCCACCGACCACCACCTTCTCCTCACCATCACCGTTAGCCACTTCCACCTTCTCCTCTAATACAACCTCATCCACCACCTCCTCAACCATCGTCGACCACCGACCAACAAAGTTCATTGCCACCACCATGGGCTACCTCACTTCCACCATAACCACCACCATCGACTACCACTGCCCACCACAACCACCGGCTACCACTGTCAACTACCACTACCACTATCTACCATATTAACGTCCTCCACAACCATCACCGTCCATCTCCACAACCACTAATATCGTCAGCCACCAATGCCCAGCATCACACCGACCTCCACCACATAGGCCACAACTACCTCCTCCACCATCTTCACATCCTCCACAACCACCATCATCCACCAATTACCAATTCTTCTACCTCCACAACCATTGTTGGTGCAACAATCTTCACCGTGCCTTCACCAATTGATAAGGATCTTCCAAACCGAATAAAACATAATTTCTCCTTTATATGAATCAGTTTTTTTCAAACTACCATCAATTATATAAAAAAATTCACTGGATGCCTAGTTATCCACCGTAAGCCTTTCCTCGTTTGAACTTCGCCCTTAATTTTAAGGCTATGTCATCCTAAGGTACTGCTAAAATGAATGGATCTTATCAACGTCCATGAATGATGAACCATAGATCGAACCGCCAAATCGGAAAAACTGGGTGCTATCATATAGTTTTGTATCGTCTAAATTCATGAGTTGGAGATAAGTGGACTCGAATCGCTGACATCCAGGGTAAACCACCACCTCTCAGGTCCTGACCGATTCTACCATAGAGGCCAACGATAGACAATAACTTCCCCCCAAACACAACATACAACGTTTATTGTACTATTCTCTCCGAAGAGCAACTCTTCTCAAAATCTCACTCAATAGGTGCTGAGTTGGACTCCAATTCTAATTCTAACTAAGGATTCTTGTGGTTCCGGAGGATCTAGCGGAGAGCTTTCTCCCCTTTTCTGCCGACTCTTCAACCTTAAGAACGTTGGTTTAAAGAATGAGTGATTGCCCTAAATTTGGTATTATTTTATATTTATGTATATGAAAATTGTGTAAAAATGTTTATAAATTAAATTATTTTACTTTATTTTTGTTAATTATAACTATTATATAATATATAAAATCATAAAATAACTTTTTGGGGCAACTTGTCTAGTTATATCATGTCAAGTCCTAGTCATACCAAACACCGGACAAACACTTGTTTTGTCCAATCCTGTCTCGTCCAGTCCAGTCCTACCCTCTTGTCATGTCCAATCATGTTGCGTACCAAAAGCTACATAAGGTTTTGTTTCAAATGATCTTTTTCCATCTAAGTATAGTATTAACGTATTGATTAATATATATTTGTTTTACAATGTGTTTGTTTCATATATACCCAATTCACAATGTGAGATTTTTTTACGTGTATATTTTGTTTCATACACACGCCAAAAAGGTTTACATTGTGAATTGAATACATGTGAAACAAATATATGTTAGTCACTACATTAAATTATAGCCATAGATGAAAAAGAAAATAATATGAAATAACACATGATGCACTCATTCTAAGAGGTCTCACGATAGAGAGTTCTAAAAAATAAAGGTTCCTAAAAAAAGGATGCTTAAAATGAAGTGAGAATTTGAACTCATGCTACAGACCAGTGAATTTGAAGTGGAAGTGAGTACCAAAAACTAAATTAAACAAAACCAAAAAAAAAGTAAAAGAGTAAAATGAACATACAGAGTGCATTAGTTCATATCATAAGTTACAAAATTTAGCAAAAAAAAAATGAACAAAATTTAATATGAAAAATGTGGCATATGAGTATGAGGCAACAGCAAGTTTACCTCGGAATTCAGGCACCCTATTGTCGTAGTTGTGTAACACGAGTTGATAAACCTATTTGCAGGATTAGAATTTAGTTCTTGTGTTGGATATCTTGTGTTATTGGCATCGGAGTTCTGGTTGACAAAGGCTTCCCCAAGATGTTCAATGCTTGCATTCGCTGCATCTCTTTTCCTGCAACCGCAGAACACTTAAAACCAATAAAAGAGAAGTGATTCTACTCTTATATGCCATTTGAACCCCTCCCTATAGATCTATTCTTAAGTCAAATTTTCCATATTTACATTTCCAAAAACTCTTATTTGACCCAAAGGGGTTCAAACAGCAACACCCGAAAATAGGTAAAAGAAGTTCAAGTACATATCTCGGTACAGCACCTCTGTGGGCAAAGTACATAATATCATATTGTCATACAGTATTGATTTTGGTCGACAAGGTTTCGTCTTTCTTCTTGTTAGTTGTTACTAGAGGGCATTTTCATCTCATTTAACTAAAGTCAAACACTTCAGTAAACTACATATAGAGCCAATTGTTGCACAGTTGCTTGATGAAAGCTATAACTTTCGCAAGATTTGTAAATGAAGCATCTTTAAAGTCAAAAAAGGACTTTCAAGGGGTTTATACTTTTTCCCATACCTTCTTCTATGGTCAGCTGAATTGCTCTTTTCTCTAACTCAACTGCATGTCTGCTAAGCTCCAAGGGTGATAAATGCAGAAGTGCTGTAAGATCACAAGAATCAGAAAAATCAAAATAGATCCATTTAAATGTGAGCTTCAACAGCTTATTTTCACCAAAATACAACAGAAATCAACTCAACGTGGTATCATACGTTGAATATTCTCTCTATGATTAAATCCATCACATTGCTTGATGAAATTCTGCAAGCGCATGAATCGTTCAGTCCTCTGTTCATCTTTAGACTCTTTAAACCGAGGAACAGAAGTCTTCGAAGCTATGTGGTTTGGTGCCACAAAAGACCCGTAACGCATATTCTTCCCATTTATCTGGTTTACTTCCTGCTGAATTTGGGGTACATCTGCAGATGGTGGATAACCCACATTTTTTTCTGTACTCCCCAGATTCCTTCCTCGGTTTCCTTCAAATTCATATTTCCTACGGGGGTAATTGAAATGCTCGTGTGCACCATTATTGCCCAAGAGAGGAGGTGAAGCATAATCTGGTGTAAGCCTTTTAGTTCCACATGTTTTAGCTGCATCTACAAATGATTGCCCCTCAATGGGAAGCAAACTTTCCGGTTGGATGGCACGTGTTACGTTACTATTATTGTTCTGCACATCCCTAAGTGCTACCTTTTTTGCGGCTAAAACCGGCAGTTTACGGAATGTGGTGGTGCCAGCTACATTGGTCCCAAGCTCAATCGTATTGATCTCAGAATTAATCATTTTGATACTTTTATAAATTAATCCTGCACAACTTCGTTTAACCGGCCTGGCAACAAGATGAAATTCATCAATAAAAAACAACAAAACGCCAGTTTAGACACAAGAATCCCATATTGTGAATCATTTTATCAGGTCTACGTGAATATTAGAACAACACCACCAATGTCGTTTTTTTGACAGCCAGGACAACAGCTAAAAATGAAAGAATTGCTAGCTTAGATTCAATAAACAGCAACACATGGTTTCTAAAGAGTACTAGATCAAGAAAAACAATATTTCCAGCAGAAACTAGAAAAGTTACAAGCAGCATAGGAGATCAGATGCCGAAATGCTAAGTTGCTAACTATAAGATCAGTATAAAAACAAACAAAGATATTACTCCAAATGATGCACCTATAACAAAACTGTAAAATACAAAGTACAAACGCTGTTGAATGATTCAAAGTTTTACTTGGTCATTAGGAGTATCAGCAGATTTTTTTTCCTTCTTTTTAGCTAGTTTCTGTTGAGTCTTTAAATTCTCTTTTTTCAGTCCTGTAAGCCTATATATTGAGGCAGTCTCCGGTTAATAAACCATCGATCCTTCAATAAACTTCTCTGATTTTTCTTAATATTTCCAACATTCTGGTATCAGAGCCAGGTTGTAACTCAGGTTTTCCGTCTTCAGCAGTAAGATGGCAGCAAACAGTGCAACCATAAACGTCTCACAACCCCAGATCCCCATATTCAAAGGGGATTCTTACGAGTTTTGGAGCATAAAGATGAAAACTTTATTTCAATCTCAAGATTTATGGGATTTGGTGGAGAACGGAGTTGTTGAAGGTGACGATGCAACTAACAAAGAAAGTTACAAGAAAGATGCTACAGCTTTATTCTTCATCCAACAAGCAGTAGATGAATCTATATTTTCAAGAATTGCATCAGCCTCTACAGCAAAAGAGGCGTGGAATGTACTTAAGAATGAATATCAAGGATCGGGAAAAGTTATTACTGTAAAATTACAGTTTCTGAGAAGGGATTTCGAAACCGCCAACATGAAAAGCAATGAAACTATACAAGCATATCTCGCAAGGGTTTCATCAGTTGTTAGTCAAATAAGAGCATATGGCGACAAAGTGACAGATGAAACTGTGGTGGCCAAGATACTACGAAGCTTGACTCCAAAGTTCGATCATGTAGTCGCAGCCATTGAAGAGTCGAAAGATCTGTCCAAATTCTCCGTAGATGAACTCATGGGGTCTCTTCAACTCATGAAACAAGAATCAACAGATCCACAACAAGTGAAGAGGAACAAGCTTTTCAAGTGCAAGGTGAACAAACCAGATCATGGTACAATCGAGGCAGAGGAAGAGTTGCAATCCGAGGAAGAGGGCGTGGAAGGATGACCACTGTCCAATGTACCAACTGCAAAAAATATGGTCATAAAGAAAGTGATTGTTGGTACAAGGAGAAGCAATCACAATATGTAGAAGAGGAAGATGATTGCTTATTCATGACTTATGTAAGTCTTCAAACCATCCCAAATGAAGTCTGGTTCGTAGATAGTGCTTGTTCAAACCATGTAACAAGTGACAAAAGCAAGTTCAAGGACTTGGATGAAACTCATAAATCTAAGGTAAGATTGGGAGATGATAAACAGGTGAAAATTGAAGGAAAAGGAACAATTGTAGTCAAAGTCAATGAGAAGGTAAAAACAATTCAGAATGTCAATTATGCACCGGGTCTTGCTCACAATCTGTTAAGTGTGGGTCAACTTCTTCAATCTGGTTTCTTAGTACTGTTTCATAACGATTCTTGTGTTATTAAAAACAAAACAGGAGATGTTTTTTTTAAATCACTAATGACAGAAAACAGGATGTTTCCGATAGACTTCTCTAACAACAGGGAGTATCAATGATGATGAGCGGCAAAGATGATGTTACAACGTTGTGGCATCAACGTTATGGTCACTTATATATCAACGGATTACAGCTGCTTGCGGCTAAAGAGATGGTGAAAGGCTTACCCACAGTCAAAGATGTGAACAACCCTTGCGAAGGATGTGCGTTGGGGAAGCAAACAAGGACTTCGTTTCCTACTGGGCAAGCAAAAAGAGCCGAGAATAAGTTACAGTTGGTCCATGCAGACATATGTGGACCCATGTAAACCGCTTCACTTGGAGGTCGGAAATACTTTCTACTCTTTATCGATGATTTTCCAAGACTGAGTTGGGTTTATTTTCTCACACATAAATCAGAAGCATTTGATTTCTTTAAGAAAWTCAAAGCTTTAACAGAAAATCAAAGTGGTGAAAGTATTAAAGTACTCAGAACCGATAGAGGGTGAGAGTTCATTTCTAAGGAGTTCACCAATTATTGTGGCGAACATGGAATCAAGAGAGAGCTTACGGCTCCCTATACCCCTCAACAAAATGGTATAGCGGAGCGAAAAAACAGAACTATACAAGAAATGGCTCGTTCAATGATCAAAGCCAAAGGACTAGGTGATGAATTATGGGCTGGATCGGTCACTACTGCTGTCTACCTGCTGAATCTGTCACCTACAAAAGCAATATGGAATATGACTCCATTCGAGGCCTGGTACGAGTTCAAACCATCGGTTAGTCATCTTCGCATTTTTGGCTGYGTATGCTATGCTTTGATTCCATCAGGAAGACATAAGCTTGATCAAAAGGCAAAGAAGTACATTTTTGTGGGGTATTCCACGAAATCCAAAGCATATAAACTATTTGATCCAAATGAAAAATCTATGGTGATCAGTAGAGATGTGCAATTTAGTGAGCAGRAAGCATGGAGTACAAGCATCACCAAGCCTAATTCAGATTTAATTCTGGATAACGAGGAGGAAGGCACACACRAAGAGCCGCTGGTCAATCCTCAACYTCAAGGTACTCCTTCAAGCTGCAACAACACAGRTTCCTCTTCGAGCAACGAAAMTGTAGARTCATCTCAAAGTAGTGATTCTGAAGCCTCTCTAGATGACAGAAACAGTGAAGAAGTACCGGTAAGACGAAGTGAGCGTGGCTTGATTCCTAAGCGTCATTTCCCAGTTGAAGGAAAAGGAGATGATTTTGTCATGCTTGCTAGTGATCCAACAACTGTAGAAGATGCCATAAAAGAAGATGTTTGGAAACAAGCTATGCAAGAAGAAATTAATGTTATTGAGAAGAATAAGACTTGGAAGCTAGTTGAATTACCAAAGGAGAAGAAGGCAATCAATCTAAAATGGATTTTCAAGACAAAGGTGCATTCAGATGGAACAATACAAAAGTACAAGGCGAGATTGGTGGCACGCGGATATGCACAAAAACAAGGTGTAGATTTTGAAGAAACATTTTCACCGGTGGCAAGGTTTGAAACGGTAAGAGTTATCCTCTCACTCGCAGCACAAATGCAATGGCAGGTTTTACAATTTGACGTAAAATCTGCATTCTTAAACGGGGAACTAAAGGAGGAGGTTTATGTACAACCTGAATGTTTTGAAGTATGTGGAAAGGAACATAAAGTATATAAGCTTGAAAAAGCTCTTTATGGCTTGAAGCAAGCTCCTCGGGCTTGGTACAGCAAGATAAATGAATTATTTCTTACAAATGGATTTGAGAGAAGTCCAAATGAGCCGACGCTATTTGTAAAGAAGCAAGGCTTAAAAGATATTGTGGTAGTAAGTCTTTACGTCGATGACATGATATACACAAGTTCCTCCCTCAATCTCATTTCAGAATTTAGAAAAGCCATGACAAGCAAATTCGACATGACTGATTTAGGGGAGTTGAGATACTTTCTTGGATTGGAGGTGAAGCAAACCAAGAGAGGCATATTTATATCCCAACATAAATATGCCTCAGACATCTTGAAGAGTTTTGGCATGGTGGGCTGCAAAATGGTTGGGACTCCGATGAATGTAGGTGAGAAACTCATGATTGATGATGGCACAGGATTAACAGATGCGGGAAAATTCATAGTAGGGCAGTTGATCTATCTCACTCACACCAGACCAGACTTAGCATATTCAGTCGGATTGGTTTCTAGATTCATGCATTGTCCTAGCAAGCAACACTTAGGTGCAGCCAAAAGAATACTAAGATATGTAGCAGCTACATTAAATTTGGGGATCTGGTACAAAACTCAAGCAGAATTTCAGCTCAAGGGATACTCGGACAGTGACTGGGCAGGCTCAGAAGAAGATGGAAGAAGCACAACAGGAAATTGCATCCTTCTTGGATCAGGCCTGTTGTTTGGGTCTCCAAGAAACAACCAACCGTAGCTTTGTCGTCTACAGAAGCTGAGTATGTGGCAGCCACTGCAGCAGCATGTCAGGTAGTTTGGATAAGAAGATTACTTGAAGACTTGAATCAAAAGCAAAAGTATCCAACACAACTGCTATGTGACAACAAATCAGCAGTAGCACTTACGAAGAATCCAATTTTGCATGGAAGAACGAAGCACATAAAGATTAAACATCACTTTATTCGGGAATTGGTAGCTGAAGAACAGATTAAAGTTGAGCTTTGCAGATCAGAACAACAACTGGCAGACATGTTCACCAAAGCTTTACCTCAAGCTAAGTTTGAAGACCTCCGAGCACAGATAGGAGTTGACACTTTTGAATCAAGGGGGAATGTTGAATGATTCAAAGTTTTACTTGGTCATTAGGAGTATCAGCAGATTTTTTTTCCTTCTTTTTAGCTAGTTTCTGTTGAGTCTTTAAATTCTCTTTTTTCAGTCCTGTAAGCCTATATATTGAGGCAGTCTCCGGTTAATAAACCATCGATCCTTCAATAAACTTCTCTGATTTTTCTTAATATTTCCAACAAACGCAACATTGATGTTTTCAAAAATCATAGCATACAATATCCATTAATGAAACCAATCAATTACTAAAACCCTTACTGAATTGACAGCAAAATGAAGTTGATTTTGACTACATTGCATTTCCATCATTAGTGAGAATTATAATTGAAATCAATATGACTGAAACTTAATCAACTCAAGCTAATAATAAATTAATCAAACACATCAAAACGGGGTTTGTTTAATTTGGTTCATTAGTAATGCCCTAGACATAAAACTGAAGATTTTCATGGCTTATACAAATGTATAAAAACAAAAAAGAATCAGCCACAACAACAAGTCCCAAATCACATTCAAATTCAAATACATATGCAATGAATTCATCTGAGAATCAAGTGTAGGTAAAAAGAGAAGACGATTTTCAAATTGAAGAAAATCAAATTCAAGTTACAAGAAGAATCGGATTTGAAATCGAATAATAGGTTGATTGAAGTAATTTTAGTGGATTAAAACACGAAGATTTACCGTGTTTAGCTGCAAAATCGCCCGATCCAAAGGGAAGAAAGCGAGACGGCGCGAGATAAAAGACATTGGGGGTTTTCAAAACAAGGTTTGGCTCCAAAGGAAGAAGCCCAACAAAAAAGTCAAGTCCCATTTCTTTTTTCAAATTTTGAATAGATTCCTAAATAGTCAATTCAACTTTTTATATATTTTTATTTTATTATAATATACAAGTTATAGTATGATGGTTTTTATCATTTTTAATATTTTATTAATCTATTTTACAAAAACTCTTAAAAACCATTATTTATAGAAGAAATATTGTTTATTAATGCATAGTACTTAAAATTTAATATTACAAGTAAATTATGCATAAGTACAACTTATTAAAGCTCCATATTTGAATTCGTGTAACTAACTGCAGATAAACATAATCAAATATTAGATAAACATCTCATTTTAAATATAAAAAATCTAAAATATAATTAGGATAATCATAGAGTTCTAACAAAATATTTAGTTATTATCATTTTAAAAAATTATATTATTAAACCTAAATTAAATTTCCTTGTTACTAAACCTAAATTAAATTATAATTAAAAAAACTTAATTAAGAAAATTACACAAAAACACAAGAACTTTTAAAAAGATTAATTTATACTGATATCGATATTTTTTTATAAAAAATCTATGATATTTTTAGATGTATATTTTATTCGAAAATAGAAACATTATCGGTTTCTCAAAAACACATAAAACCGTATTATTCGACATAAAAAAAGAATAAAACAAAACACTGAAATCAAGATGTGTCTCGATGCATTGCACGAGTACCCTTCTAGTAATAATTTAAATATTATGGGTTCAAGTCTCGACTTTTAGTACTGATCGATAAACTAATTTAACCATAATTACTTGTTTGAGTTATCGACTTTTTGAATAATTGTATTCCACTCTGTCCCATACTAATCAATTTTTTTAAGAAAAATAAACGATCTTTAAATGTAAATCAAAATTTGCAGGCCAAAAATGGGAAAGTAGTTTGTTTGGACGACATGTAAAGAATGATAATATGAGTAAATTAAGAAATACAGTTTGATATTCACTTAGACAGTTGAAATAATGTTGAAATGATATATGTTTTTAGTATTTTGTATGATATTAGAAACAATGTCATATGATAGTTACGGTATCGAGTATCGGTACATTTGATCCTCTAGACCTAGGGGTGGCAATGGGTCAGGTTAAATTGGGTTCGAGTTCAACCCATCAGGTTTAAAATCTCAACCCATTTATTAAACAGGTTTAAAATCTCAATCCATTTATTAAACAGGTTTAAAATTTCAACCCAATCCATCTCATTTAATTAAACTAGAAGCGTACTCGCGCAATGCAGCGAGATACATCGTGATTTTAATATTTCATTTTATTCTTTATCTCAGTCGATGTTATAATATGACTTTATGTGATTTTGAGAAATCGATGATGTTTTTATTTTTTAAATAAAATATATGTTTGAAGATTTCAATAAAATTTAACAAAAATATATCGATATTAGTATCAAATTAACTATTTGAAATTCCTCATTTTTTTGTAATTTTTTAATTCAATTTTTTTATAATTTAATTTATGTACAATAACGAAGTAATTTATATTTGGTTTAATAATATAATTGTTTTATAAAGATAATAATTATTTATT
>NC_037540.1:8425139-8427989 GCF_001531365.2 Cynara cardunculus var. scolymus
TTTAATAACATAACATTTTATAAAGATAATAATAAAGTATTCTGTTAGAACTCAATGATTATCCTAATTATATTTTAGATTTTTTATATTTAAAATTAGATGTTTATCATGTATTTGATTGTATTTATCTGCAGTGAGTTTACGAATTCAGATATAGGATGAAATCGGATAGGGATGAAATATGTTTAAGAGTTTTAAGAGTTTTTAAGAGTGTTAAGAGTTTTAGCCAAATGTTTTATAATATAGTATAGATAAGTTGAGATTTTTCAACCTAAATGGGTTGACCTGTTTACGATTTTCTTAACCCAACATGTCAAATAAATGGGTTGAACCTGGGTTGACCCATTTAACTTTAAAATTTAAAAAAAAAAAACTAGACTATTTAACTTTATTAAATAAAACACAACACAACCACAAATACAAACAAATTGTCTAAAGTTTGAATAAAACACAACCACAACAAATTTATTGTTCAAAATAAATTGAATTTTTTTAAATTCTAAGTAACTCGACTTCCACTTTCACGAACCCCAAGTCTACTCTCTGTATTACTTTCATCTTGATCCTCTACTTTTCCTGAAGAGTTGGATTGGACTTTGAAGGCGATAATGAAGCAATGGACTAAAGGGTTTTCTTAGGTTTTCATGATGACTAAGAGTAACAGAGACAATTGGAATTTGGACTTTTATCTCACGACGGTAGGATTTTTAATTAAAAATTAGAGTACTAGATATAATGTTAAGAACAAAATAAAAATTATATAATATTTTAAATGGATCGAAAACAGGTTGAAAATAGGTCAAAAAATTCAACTCGACCCAACCCATTTATTTAAATAGGTTAAACAAGTTGACTCATTTATTTAAATAAGTTGAAAATTTCAATCCAACCTGCTAATTCTGGGTTTGGGGTTGGATTGGATTAATGGGCCGAGTCATTTTTTGTCACTCCTATCTAGACCCATTATGATTCATGCATAACACTATCATATAAATCAAAAAAAAAATTATATTTTAGAAAGGCAGATATGACCCGTTATAAAAATTGGTATTTGTGAAACTCAAACCTGGATATAATGTGTTTATACATAGGCATGAAGTCGTTTTGATATTTCTGGAGGGTTTATAGAATATATGTGTGTGGAGTAAAGGTACAGAAGACTCGGTCTTAAAGTGATATGGTCAATGGAAATATTCGAGAGCAACCTTGATTGGTGATACTTTTTTCTAGATCCAGATTTTTTATTGTTTATATAATTATTTTATAAAATTTATATGAGTTTAGAAAAAGGATTGAAATGAAAAATAAGATCTAAAATATGAAGAAGAAACAATTAATAATTAGTTAACGAGCATAATTAAATGAGAACTCTGTACTTTATAATAATCACGAGATACAGTTTCAGTCAATCATTTAATATAATTAATATTATTTTTTAAAATAAATAATAATTTCATAATTTGATGATTTGGATCTTGTATAAATCAAATATTTAACTGATTAATAATGTGGCACCCTCATTTCTACCTTAAGCAATCATTCATCATGAATATTACCTTATATCGTCGAACATGACGATAAGTTACAAACCGAAATCTCCATTACCGTGGAAATCTTGGGTTAAAGTAAATACAAGTCTCCAACATGAGTCTATCACATACCGGACTATGTTACATAAAACCCAAATACATATAAATAATAATAAGTTGAGTAAATTACGAATTTGATCCCTGTGGTTTCCTCCTTTTTTTTTAACGAAAATCATCCCTAGGATTCATTTATTATGGATTTGGTGTATGTGGTTGCATTTTCTGTTGGATTTGGTCCCTCGACCAAACGGCCATGCATTTCATCCGTTAAAATCGAGGGCATAAGGATCTTTTTTTCATTTTATTTTATTTTAATTAATCTTTTTAAATCAAGGGACATATATATTGGAACTTGTAGGCTAAAATCAAACATTATTTAGTAAATAGTAGAAGAGTATTCGTGCAATACAGCGAGACACGTCTTGATTTTAATGTTCTATTTTATTATTTGTCTTTGTTGATGTTATAATACGATTTTATGTGTTTTTAAAAAAGCAATAATGATTTTATTTTTTAATAAAATATAAACTTGAAGATATCATAAAAATTTGAAAAAAATATATTAATGTTAATATCAAATCAACTATTTAAAAGTTCTCATTTTTTATGTAATTTCTTTAATTTATTTTTTATTATAATTTAACTTAAGTTTAATAATGAAATAATTTATTTTTGGTTTAATAATATAACATTTTATAAGGATAATAATTAAGTATTTTGTTAGAACTCAATGATTATCCTAATCATATTTTAGATCAAGGGCAAAACATAAACAAAAGTAATATTTTCTCCTACCCTTCGTCCCCACTGTGTGTGGGTGTTAATATTGACATTGATATATTTTTCGCCGGCCTGTCATCTCTTTGACAGTGGGGATGAAGGGTAGGAGAAAATATTACTTTTGTTTATGTTTGGCCCTTCAAGTTGTATTATATACATTTCGCTCCCTAATTAAAAAAAGGTTAATTAAAAAGTCAAAGAAAATGAAAAATTCAAAAAGACCCTTATGCCCTAGATTTTAATGGACCTGATAGACGGTCGTTAGGCCGAAGGACTCCGTAAACATATACATAAAATATGTACCATGCGTAACTCCAATAAAATAACATGCCAGATTAATTTATTTGTGTATATGTACAACGTTTTAATCGTATTATTAAATTTTCTAAATAATTAAATGATTTAGGAATAATTAGTTAATTAATATTATTAACCAATATGATAAATTAAATCCAACTTAGTATACTAATTAAACATAAGC